>NW_028229623.1:0-224229 GCF_053477565.2 Lygodium microphyllum | reverse complement strand
ATGAAAATGGGCTGAGATAGGCTTACCAGTAGTATCAGTGACTCATTGCATACTATGCTCACCTTTACAAATTCATTTTAGGAAATTCTCAAAGATTGGGTCAACACAAACTCATGGGTTAGGGTTAGGTAAATCTCAATCAAAATATGAAGGACTATATGATGAATTTTGAAGTCTTCAATCAATCAAATGCAATAGATCAATGAGATGATCAAAACTCAATCAATGAATGGCTGAATGACTGAGTAGATACTCAATCAATGCTTGAAAATCCCAATTGAAGGCTCATTGTATGAAATTTGATGATTCATTATCAATCAATGCTGAAGGTAAAGTCTATGAAGCAAGTAATTGCTTGATTACTCTCTTAATCTCTCCTTCAACAATAGGAGATGCAGTCATCAAGTGGATTAATGATTGGAGAGATTAAAATGGAGTATTAGAAATACCTCTTTCAATGCTTGAAGAAGAATATGTTGCTTGTCTCAAACCTCAGCCGTAAAGAGTGATAGCCCATCTTCATAAGTCCTCCAATTGATCAAGAGAGAGTAATACTCCATAATTCCATACAATAGCTCCAAGTATAATCCAAGGATGATGCCTTAAGTGAGTCTTCAACTCCAAGAAGCCAAATGAATGGAAGATCCTTTGTAATTGGAGCCTCTTTAACTGAGATTTCCAAGGAATTCTTCAATCCCTGTCATGCTTGAAGTCCAAGAGAGGATTGGCCTTCAATCTTGAATCCAATGCTTAAAGCCTTCAAAATCTTGAGTGTTTGGAGTAGTAGGAAGGTCCCTGAAGTCATTTAAGACCAAAGCCCCATGAAATAGAAGAGAATAGATGAAAAATTTGAAGCCTATAGCTTGCTGCCCTGTTTTGACTCCATAGCCAACTCTCTTTGAAGCTTCAAGTCCAAGAATGCTTCAATGTCAGTCTCTTGAGTGTTGAGGAAGCTCCAGGAAGTAAAATGGAATAAAAGCCCCTTGATCTCTTCAAGAATTTCTAAAAATTTTGAGTTTTGTCTTGAAATCTGCCATAGCTAGGGTTTCATGTAAGCTTCAAGACTCCAATGTCATGAAGAAGAAGATGTTTGAGGCCAAGATCTTCAAGATAATGCTCCAAATAGCCATGCCATAGTGCTCAATGCTTGAAGCATCCAATCGTTTTGATCACGTGGTAAGAAGACATGCTGAAAACTAGCACAAAATTGCTGATCACATACTCCTCTACCATCGTGAGTGTACCATATAGGTATTCTATGGCAAGCTTATAACCCAAGGAAGACTCCTACCAAGCCGTTTGATGGATAGAAGCCATGGGAGGAAGATATGAGCAAAGATCTCTATGGCAGTTTGTAGAGAAGCTTGAGAGAAAGAGGAAAGAGAAGAAGAATTCCTTGGTTAACAAAAAGTAACCCTGTTTACTCCTCTCTAATCCTTGTTTAACTCCAGTTAGTCCAATCTCCCTCCAAAATGACCTATGAATTGACCACGAGCTGTTATTTTCACCATAGAACCTCCAAGAACCTCAAAAATATTGACTACTTGATGCAGATAGCCATGGCTAGTCACAGTTTGAACTGTAACTAAGCCTGTGACCAAATCTTGTCCTCCCAGTTACCCTGTACCAAGTCTGTGACTAGAATTCACCATGAAAATGACCCTTCCCATGGATCAAAATCCATGCTCTGATACCAATGAAATAAAGCTGACATCTCATACAAGAAAATACACAATATCTAACATCTAATGCTGACAATAACAAGAAATTCTACTGCCATAGCCAAGATCCATGTTCCATATGAGATGTGCAAATGGGAAAATAGATGGTATGCTGAGAACTAAGTGATGATAAGCTGCTATAGAATACTCGCCTTCTACAATGGTGGACAAGGATACTCACCTCCAAGTAGGGTGGACATGGATATGCACCTCCATGAATGGTGGGAGGATGTGACCTCAAGAGCTCCACAAGGAGTTGTATTTCAAAATGAACAAAAGGTTCCCACATTTGGCCATACTCCACTATTTATAGCTAACCCTAATTAATGTGTCTAGCTCCTAAGCCTAGGTTAAATTTGTTTTATTACAGTTAGGGAGAGGATGAGGTAGAGGCCTAGGAAGGCAGACGCAAGATCTAATCATCTGTTGGACCTGTGGTCACCCAGGCCATGTCTCATCACGTTGCCCCGAGAGGGAGCAGCTGAACAGAGACAAGGCTGACCTAAGGTGTGTTGAGTGTGGAATCACCCATCTCTTCATCGATTGCCCGAAGCAAAAACCTTCTGCAAATTCAGCCGAAGTACCATCTGTCCCATTGGGGTTGTTTGGCATTGAGAACCTTGATGGGGAGGCCACACCCATCCCATTGCGGGTCATGACCCGTGCCCAGACAAAGCAGGCCAGCATATCACTACCGAGGCCCAGCAACCTTGATGCAGCCTCGACGGGAAAAAAGAGCCGCAGGAGAAGGAAGAGGAGGCAGGAGGCTAAGATTGCAGTGAAAGCTGAGAGTGCTACAACTCTGCCTGTTGGAAAGAAAGTCAAGGATGCAGAGCGCAAGCTTCAGACCCCAAGATGGTCGAAAAGGGAAGTGCCAAGGTAGGGGAGTACCCGCATCTGAAGCACCAACTCGAGGCCATAGAGAAGGTGAAGGGCTGGGTAAAAGAGGTCCAAGAGCACTTAAGAGATGTTGAGCCCATCCTAGAGGACGAGAGCGAGGATCTCATTAGCATGAGCACAGCAGTCTCACCCCCTCGACCAAAGTTAGGAGATGCAACCGCACCACAGATAGTACCCCTTAGGGCAAGCCTTGATGCTGCAGGCCCACAAATCAGTCACGACCATTGGCCAGGACAATCCAGTGTAGGAGAGGGACGAGCAACTGACAGCCTCCTCACCACGCTAGTGACCACCCGAGTGATGTTAAGCCTAGGAGACCTGCTTAAGCAGCACCCCGCCCTATGGCAAAACCTCAAGCAGTGGGTCACAGGTGTCGAGATCTGCAGGACCAGGACGCAGAAACACAAATACCGAGTCTAACGCTACACTCTGTGCCAAAATTCTTGCATGTTAATGCTTTCTGGGAAGGCATCGAGATGCATGCAGCGTTACCAGTCCTAGCCTTAGGAGACACAACAAGAAAGGGGATTGTAGACACGGGAGCCGGGGTTAGTGTGCTAAGCCATGCAATACTGTAGACCTGGGGAAACCCACCTGTTGGGACCACTTGGTTTAATGTCACATTAGCAAATGACATGAGGGTGAGGCCATTCGAGGTACTTAAAAATTGGCCAGTGAAAATCGCAGGTGTCTAGTTCTCTGTTGACTTTATAGTCATGAAGGGGGTGGACTATGATGTCCTGTTAGGCCCGCCCTGGATGTGCAATGCTAGAGTTATTGAAGATTGGGGTAACGGCTTGATATTCTTAGGCAATAGGACGGAAGTTGTGAGGGTAGAGATGGACACTTGGAAGACCTCATTAGTCAACTTGGATGCCATCTCCTTGATGCTCAAGGGTGACAATCAGGTCAAGAAGTCTTATGGGCCCTTGACCAAGCATATCCCATGTCCAGAAGATGAGCGGGATTGGATGCATGTCCTTGCTACAATCGACTTGCCATTCTCGGACCAAGAGGCGCATGAGCAAGCCATTAAGATGATGGGCACAACCGATGGCACGCCCTCTATACCAGTGTGCATGATGAAAGAAACCCATCTTGGGAGACCTAAGCCGACGCACCTACCAAGTGTCAGGCAACAAGAGAGAACTCCAGGAGGCCCTGGAATACTTAACGGACAAGCTGGCTGACAATTTAGCAGCAAACCTCAAACCACTCCAGGACCTCTTAAGCGAATCCGAATAGCAATGGACGAGGGTGCATGACTTGAACCTTATGTATTATTGGGCCTTAGTCCCGGATTGATGACAAGAGATGTACCAAGCCCTACAAGACGATGAACAGGCTAGCGCAAAGGACTCTGATGATGAGTATGAAGACTACCAACCCTTCAGTGGTGGAAGTGAGGGTGAGGTGGATTCGGTAGAATACAACACAGAGGGACAGGAAATAGAACAAATACGGGCAGATTCCAAGCCGCAAAAAAGAAGTGCCTACAAGACAGAGCGAGGACTCATGCACATAAATTGTGACCATGCCTGGTTTAGAACATGTAGGAGCCATAAACCTTGAGCAAGCAGGCCTAGCTCAACCAGGAGTGACACCAGTGCTTAGAGCAAAATCACCACCTGAACTGCGACCACCAGGGGAGACCCCCTCCTCTAGCGAAGACAGCGAGTTCAACTCTGAGTCAGTGGTGAGCTCGGATATTGACCCAGAAATACCTAGGGCGTTGCACAACCGGGGACTTACATGTCCATCTAAGGTGCAAACGATTGAAGCAAGGAAGGGCGAACCAACCCAGGGACACCTGAAAAAACGAACAACAAAAACCACGAGACCTTCCAAAATGATTTACGAAATTCAAGAAAGGAGATAGGGTAGTGATCTTGATGGATGCCAAATGGCAAGGGCAAGCGAGCGAACCGATCGAGGGACCAGCCAAGGTCAAAGAGGTGAACTTAGCCCAGGAATGGGAGACACCCCGACCAATCTTTGTTGCCAATGACTTGGAAAGAGGAAGCGATTCTAGTCGCTCTCTTGTGAGAGTATGTGGACGTGTTCGCATGGTCCTTGGAAGAGCTTAAAGGGGTAGATCCGAGTGTAGTGACTCATAACATACCCATGACACAGGATGCAGGATTCATTTACAAAATTGAGCACACAGATTGGGTATCACCCATAGTCATCGTGATGAAGAAAAATGGAAAAATTAGAGTGTATGTCAATTATAAAAAGGTGAACGCTGCTACTAAAAGGGATATTTATCCATTGCTATACACCGAGCACATGCTTGAAAGAGTGGCACGCAAGGAGAACTACAGTTTTCTAGACGGCTTCTCAGGATACAACTAGGTGCAAGTGCATCCTGCCAATAGGCATAAGAGTGCCTTCGCCACCAAGTGGGGCGTCTTTGTGTACATAGTCATGCCTTTCGGGTTGACTAATGCCCCTGCCACCTTCCAACGTCTCATGTGCACTATATTTAAAGACATGCTTTGCAAGGAGTTAGAAGTCTTTGTCGATGACCTCTACGTTCACTCGACCTAGATGGAACACTTGAACAAACTCCAAGCAGTCTTTGACCGGTGTCGCCTATATCGTCTCTCCTTGAACCCCTTGAAATGCCAGTTTTGGGTGAAGAATGGATGCATCCTCGGCCATGTGGTGTCGAAGAACGGCATTGCCACTGACTTCTCAAAGGTCAGGGCTATTGTCAATCTTCCACCCCCAATCAACTACAAGGGAGTTCAATGCTTCTTAGGCCATACGGGATACTATCGACGGTTTGTGTTGAATTATGCATTGATAGCTAGACCTTTATACAAGCTGCTGATTGTCTTTGAATGGACTAAAGCATGCCAATGAGCATATGAAGAGTTGAAGAGGGCTCTAACCACAGCACCAATTCTACAAACCCCGGATTGGACCATAATCTTCCACATGCATATCGATGCTTCTAAAATTGCGGTGGGGGCAGTGTTGTGCCAATCTAGTGAGTACAACCTAGATTATCCAGTGAGCTTTGCTAGCAGACAACTCATGGAGACGGAAATGAATTATTCGATGATGGAAAGAGAGGGCTTGGCCATGGTGTTTGCTGTGAAGAAGTTTCGACATTATCTATTAGCTACACCCTTTACCTTCTTTGTAGACCATCAAGCCTTGCTATACCTAGTGAACAAACCTTGCGCTACAGGATGCATAGTGTCTCCTTCTGCTTTTGGAGTTGGACTTCTCTGTGGTTGTACAGAAGGGAAAACAACACTACATGGCTGATCATATGTCACGCATCCCCACAGGGGAATCCGCTGGAGAACGCATTACCGATGAATTGCCAAATGCCCACCTCTTCAACCTCTCCAACAGGAGGGATTTATTCAAGACCGATCTAACTCCATATTGGGCAGATGACATAGTCCAACTGCTTGAGCACGGACTGCCTGAACGACCAATAGAGAAGGCAAGACTGAGGCGACTTATTCTCAAAATCCAACCCTACCAGTTGATAGCAGGCCAGCTATGTCGCTTAGGGCAAGATGGATTGCTGTGCAAATGCATATGCGAACATGAGATGCACGACGTGCTCTCGGAGGCACACAGTGGGATTGCTGGTGGACACTTTTGCAGAGACACAACGGCCCGCAAGGTGTTGTGGTCTCAACTATGGTGGCCAACGCTGTTTTGTGATGCCGCATGATTTATTAAGCATTGTGACAAATGTCAGCGGACTAAGGTCCCAATTCGCAAGGATTAGATGGATTTGATCCTAATTATTGCACGACAACCCTTCAAAAAATGGGGAATCGACTTCTGGGACCCATCAACCTCGTTCACAGTATTCTTAGGCCAAATACATCATTGTGGCCACAGACTACCTAACAAAGTGGGCAGAGGTGAGAGCAACCCGAAAGAACGATGCTCAAACAACTGCCAAGTTCTTGTGGGAGCACGTGATCTCATGATTCAGATGCCCCATCAAACTAGTCAGTGACCAGGGGACACACTTCATCAATGAAGTGATAACTCATCTCCTATCCACATTCCTAATTATCCATCGGAAATTCTCTCCATACTACCCTCAAGCAAATGGCTAGGAAGAATCCACAAATAAGATTCTTGTCAACGTCCTAACCAAGGTAGTCTTGGCTTCATGCAGCGACTAGGATAACAAGCTGATGGTGGCCTTGTGGGCTTACCACACAGCTTACAAAACGAGCGTCGGATAGATCCCCTTTAGGTTGACCTACGGAATCGAAGCAATTCTCCCTGTAGCATTCTTCATGCCTAGCCTACGAATTGCGCTTCAGGAGCGATGGGAAGGAAAGGAGGCATGGACACAATGCCTAGTAGAGCTTGAATGCCTCTCGGAGACTCGTCTTCTAGCCATTCATGCACTCATATGCGAGAAGGCACGACACAAGAGCTAGTTTGACAAGAATGTCAAGCAACGCAACTTCAAACAAGGCGACCTAGTGCTCCTATACTCAGTCAAGGGGCACAAGTAAAAAATGAAGTTTCGGGGTCTTGAACCTTTCAGGGTCTGTGAGATCCGCCAAACAGGCAACGTCGAGCTCAAGACTCTAGCCGGCTAAGGAATAGGCTTCTTCAATGGCAGCCGTGTCAAGAAATACTATCCCCCCATGCATCCTTTGCATGAACCACCAATGTTGGAACCACCAGTCACAACGTCCGGGTAGCCACCATCACCAAAATCAATGACGAGGATGAGGAAATCGTGGAACTTGCATACTTGCATATCACGGTCACTACCAAGCAAACATGCATCTTCAATGCCTTAATTGACGAGGGAGCGGACTTCAATGACTTGGCTCATGATCATTGGACCAAACTTGGCAAACCGCCACTACAACCCACTAATGCTAGGTTAAATCCATATGGGGGCAACTCCTATGCACTCCTCGGTAAGTGCAGGGCCACTGTTTCTATCGAGACTGAAACTATACCAATGATCTTCTACGTGCTGCAAACACCAAGAACGCAGGCATAGAGATGCTGCTTGCTAGGGCAAACCTTCAAGAAGCAAACTCGTTGCCACGTCGATTATGAGTTGTACCGCATTCACCTCGCCATAGGCAACATCTGCATTGATACACCCTTCAGCAAGGGTTGCGCAATGGAACAGTCTGTATGACCACCGATAGAACTATTAGCATCCAAATCTAAGGAGAAGAGCAGTGCGGCCACCACCCACCACCTCTCAAGAACCACAACTCGTGGTAACAAAAGCTAAGGCTCAATAGGCTAGTTTCTAATGGAGGTTGAAACAACCACACCCATCGCCTAGGAGTCATCGCACATAATCTCATAAGACCCAAAGCTCTAAACCTAGGACACCAAGGCGCAGTTATAGAAATCAGGGCATGATCAGGCGAAGGTGGGTCTCTAAAGCCCTCCTACATGCGCAGGGCTACTATGAGGAGAAGGATTGGTTATATATCCCTAAAGCCCACACGGCCAAGACCGTCACTCATATGCTACCCCCAAGCTTGATCACCCCTAGCCCCATCAAACCTCAAAACCATAAGCCGTAGTGTTCCCCAGGCCCACATCCCTCAAGCCCATCTACACATATGCCCGAGAGTCTCGAACAAGCCTACCGGCCCAAACGACAAACATCAACGCATGACCCATCACCCACTAGAATCCATCTGACTACAATGATCCACTCTAAAGGTAGTAGTCCATCAGAATTAGCTGTTGCTTCCCCAACCCTAAGCCAGGAAGCCCAACCGCAACCACAACTATCCACTGTCAAACGCTCCAGTGCTATCAAACCCCAACCATTAGCACGTCTTAAACCCTCCTACGAGCAAAAGTCATTTTTGACACTGGCCTCAAATCTAGCCAAAGATACAAGGGATGATGTGGTTGATTGCATTAGACGGCTCGATGCCACCTTCAGAGAGCTAGCTCTGAGCTATGACAGCTTGTACTTAGGCTTGTTGCCCGAGCCTTTTGAAACCGAAATTCGCACAATGTCTTATTCTTGGGAGACGTTTGAACTTGCCTTCGCAAAGGCAACAAACTCTACTGCTGTATTGCTTAACAGCAAGGTCTCTAAAGAGCAAGCCCTCAAACAGCGCCTCATAACGTCATATGATCAGCGAACCACTTCTGCCATCACCGACCAAGAAATTGCAGAATTATCCCAACTTGCTGGGACTGAATCCCCATTCTTGCGACACTTGTACACTCTTAGGTTGCAATGGGAAGTAGAGGGATGCGAGTCATGACCAACGCAAAGCAGCACCGTGCAATCAAAACAACGGAGTACAACCCCACTTATATCGTGCCAACCTCGTACAGAGTGTTAACCACTCTTCGCAACTGCCCCCTGGAAGAGCACATCAAGGGACACCCTTACCTCAATCGCCTACTGACTGAGGAGGAGCTACACATTGCTAGCCACGGTGCCTTCGGTGACTTCCTAACAGATGTTCTCACTTACATAATACACGTTGGCACTCGCCCTTTTGATCTCGATTGCACAGCTCAGTTAGAGTAGAACCTGATTTTTACACTTGGTTCCTATGTCGATGACTCCTAAGACCCATTGTTGAAGGTCCTCAACCTCCCACACCTTCAATCCTAGTAAGGATTCTTCTCAAGCTGGGAAGGGAAGGGGAGTAAGGTGAATCAAGAGATCAATTAAAACCAGTGAAAATCAAGCAAAACGCATAAGCATGTAGACAACGAGCAAGGTAAAAAAATGTCAAGAGAACTTTAAAATAAAAGGCAAAAAGCTAAAGCTGAAAGGGAAGGCTCCACATTGGATAGGATTTTAAGGCTTTCATTCAATAAACACATAGAGTCTTTCCTTTTTAGTCTATGACTTTTTTTTTGTGAATTGTTAATTTGGAAGCACTAATGGAAACTGGGGTTTATGACAGGAACAAAAGATGTCGCAACAAGACCGTGCCCACCAACTTCCATTCACGGAAGAGGAAAGAGCGCAGTACATCATCACTCTCGAGAGCCGCGTCTACAACTAGCTAAAGTTCTGAACCATTCACAACATAGAAGGTTTGGTGGCCAAGGAGGAGGCGGCCAGGAGAGTCGTTGAAAAATGCAACTTCACTAAGTACCTGGAAAAATTTGCGCAAGAACCTGACCACACAAAGTGTGTGGAGTTTCTCAAGTCTTACGACCCCGACAATGAGTGCAGCACCATCACAATAGGAAGGGGACAAAATGCCAAATAGGTGCAGGTTCTCTTAACCCCTGCCTTGGTGGAGAAGGCGTTGGGGCTGGAGCCAAAAATAGAAAAGAAGCAAAAGAGGGATGTGTATGCCATGCTGAAGATGAGAAAGAAGGACGTGCTGACAAATGACGACATCAGCATCCAAGACATCCCTGATGCGGAAACTAGATTGCAGGCAAAACTAGTACATGCGCTCTTCTCCAGCCAGCGCTACAACGCCTTGATGCACCAAATCAGTGTGCTTGTGCTGGAGAACGTAGTGGCTCATACCTTGCATGAAGTCGATTGGAATGTCTATGTGTGCAAAACTATCGACCAGGCAGCTAAAGCACTGGCTTTAGAAAGTGCACCCGCAGGAGGAGAGTCTCCAACTTCTAGGGCCACGGAAAGAAAGAAGGCCTCATTCATTGCCTATGGAAGCATTTTAACTGCACTCATCCAGGATGCAGTGAAAGAGATGCAAGATGCAGAAGAAGGGGAAGGAGAAACGCCCGACAAGTTACCCCCTCATCAGGACCAAGAGAGGTCCAGCGACAGGACCGAGACTGATAAGGAAGGGCAAGGGCAAGAAGAGCAATCAAGCAAAAAGTAGGTCAAGGAACCCAAGAAGAAGACATCGTAGAAGAAAAAGAAGCCGGATGAAGGCCGTAGGAAGGAGAAAGAGGATCTAGAAAAAGCAAAAAGACAATCCCTCAAGGAGGCCGAGGAGGGGGAGAAGAAGAGGAAACAGGAAGAGGAAGAAACAACAGAACAAGTCAAGAGGGATAAAAAGGCGTCAAAATAGGAGGCTGAGAAGAGAAAAAGAGAAGAGCAGGAAGAAAAGGAGAAACTAGAGGAAGAGTACAAGAAAGCCGAAAAAGAAAGGCAAAGAAGAGCTACGGAGGAAGAAGAGGAACTAAGAAGGAAGGAGGAGGAGGACTTGGCCAAAGCCACATGTCGGTCCATTGAGCAACAGTGCAGGGCTGATGATCTAGGAGCCTGGAGCTAGCTGAGGGAAGAAGGGCCTAGCTCTAGCATGCAGGTACCAGAAGTTGCGCCACCCGCTGTCCTGGAAGGCAAAGATAAGGCCCTCCTCCATCCTATCCCCACCCTCATGGCACCCTCCACCGAACCAACCATCCTCACCCCTAGCATCCCCACCAGCATGGAGGTTTCCAACTTCGTGGCCTGGATGCAATATTTTATCAGTAAAGAAATGGCCCAGGGAAAGAGTACAGAAACCATGGCCACGGGGCAAAAGAGGCCAGCTGCAGATGATGCTGAGTCGAGACATGACTAGAAGCGTCTGAGAGTGGAGCCCTTGACCACCCCAACCCACACAACAATGACGCCACCAGCCAATTATGATGAGTACGTCACCGAGCTACTCTCCCAATTGGAGAGGGCGAAGGAGGAAAAGAGAATGGCTATGGCTAAGTTGGTGGTGGCAGAAAAGGAGTCAATAGCCGCCTTCCAACTTGAGAAAACCCGCACAATAGCCATGCAACAACGACAGATCTTTGACCTCAAGTAGGAATTAAAGGCCAAGGAAGACATGGAAGAAAGCTACAAATAGCGACTCGAGGAGGAAAATCAAGAACTGGTGCAGATGCAGCAGGAATACAAGCTCCTCTTGATGCAACATGGAGAATTGGAGGCGAAAACCGCCAACATCGAGCAAATGATGGAGGAACTAAATGCCAAAGAGGATGAGAGAAGACAAGAGAGGAAGCAACAGCAAAAGGAGATCGAGTCTATGACCGATCAACTGCACCTGAGAAGGAAAAAGCACGAGAATATGAGCAAAGAACTCAAAGCCCAGGAGCAGAAGCTGGTAACCCTAGCACAGAAGCAAGGGGAGAGCATGGAAGGAATGAACAAAAGGGCAGAGGAATGGGCTGCGCAGAATAAGAAACGAGTAAAGACACTGGCATGGCACCTCGCTTTGGTGGAAAAAGAAAAAATCCTTGCAGAAAGTAAAGTAGACGCTGCCCAGACAACCTTCAATGCCCAGCAACAACAGGCTTTCTCAGCACATTACTGGACACAACTTGGCAAGAGGGAAAGGAGTCATTAGAGGTGTTGCAGAAGAAAATGAGCATCGCACGCAGGGCCCTACATGCGGGGCTACAGATGCCACCCCAACCTGCGGAGGTTAGGTTGAGCTTAGAAGAACAACGGAAGTACCTAGTATTGGCCGGCCTAACCTCTGAGGAGTTGGACACACTGCGCTTTGAGGAAGAAGCGCAACTAGAAGATCAGCAAGGGGAGGAGGCTGACCCTAAATTCGTCATGAGGAGAACTAGCAAAGAGATAATCCCACAACCCCCCTCGTCGCATGATCAAGAACAGCAACAACAGATGGATCCGCCCTCAGAAAAACAAACCGCGCTCAGGGAGAGACAGAGAAAATTAGTGGAAGAAACCAAGAGGCAGTTAAGAGCCAAACCAGTCGTGTGGCCGTCCGCACCCCTCCCACCATGCCCTGATGACCTCCCTATCAAGAATCACGTGGTGGGGGGACTTGCTCAAGATGCTGCACCGAACACACACACAATGCACAAGGAGAAGCTCACTCAAGAGACAAGAAGAAAGATGGAGGCCAAAATATTTTCTTGCTGATTTCTTCTTCTTCTTTCACACACTTTACAATGTACACAATGTATAGATAAGATACAACATAAAGGAAAGTGACCTACTAAGTCAAACAATGCATAACCGACTACACTAGTCAATTGGCGCTATAACTATGCCAGCTGTAAATAGGTGTAACAACTTGAATATAATAAGTAATGAGTTAGTGGCCATGTGAGAGTCATAATGACCACCAACGTGCTAAGTGTAGACGTGTGGACCCATCTAACCAGGCGGTCCATCATCAATGTCCGCATGTGTTGAGCTTGTCATCTCAACACTCCCCCTCAAGCTCAACTGCATCTCTGCAACTCCAAGTAAGCTTCGAAACTTTTGAAGCTTCTCTGTACCCAATGCCTTCGTGAAGATGTCAGCTATTTGATCCTGTGTGCTAACATACACCAAGTCAATCTCACCTGCTAGTACCTTCTCTCTCACAAAGTGGTAGTGTACCTCAATATGTTTTGTCCTGGCATGGAACACAGGGTTCCTAGCCAACTGTATACTGCTCATATTGTCACAATAAATGACAACTGGACCTTCCACCTGCACATCAAAATCAACCATTAACTTTTTTAGCCATACTACCTCACATGTTGCAATAGCAACACCTCTATACTCAGCCTCTGTACTCGACAAAGCAACTGAAGATTGCTTTTTACTGCTCCAAGCAACTACTGCACTACCAAGAGAGAACATGTATCCGCTGGTAGATCTTCTATCAGACATACTACCAGCCCAATCTGCATCTGTGTATCCAAACACCTGTACATCTGTACCTGCCTCATAGAAAAGTCCATAATGTAATGTGGACTTCACATATCTCAATATGCGTCTGACTGCATCCAAATGTGGCTTTCTAGGTACTTGCATAAACTGACTCACAAGACCAACAACATAGCTCAAATCTGGCCTTGTAATGGTCATGTAGATCAAACTCCCCACTATCCTCCTGAACATAGTAGGGTCTTCTATCTCATCCCCAACATCAGCACTCAACTTTACATTCTGCTCCAACGGGACTGAAAGTGGTTTGCATGCAATCATACCATACTTGGACAACATATCCAAGCCATATTGTCTTTGGGACAACCATATACCATCATCACATCTAATCACCTCAATGCCAAGGAAGTACCTTAGCTCACCTAAATCCTTCATCTCAAACTTCTTCTTCAAATTGCCCTTGACTTCAGCAATCCCACTATCACTATCACATGTAATAATCAAGTCATCCACATAGATGACTATGATGACCAAACCTGCATCTCCCTTTCTCACATAAAGTGAGTGATCAGTATCAGAAACATAAAAGCCAATATTGACAAGATACTCTCTGATCTTTTCAGACCATGCTCTAGGTGCTTGCTTGAGCCCATAGAGTGCTTTCTTCAACCTGCACACATACGTGGGATGCTTTAAATCTTCATAATCTGCTAGCTGATCCATATACACTTCTTCCTGCAAATCACCATGCAAGAAGGCATTCTTCACATCCATTTACTGCAACCTCTAACTTTTGGCTACTGTCAAAGCAATCACACATCTGACAGTTGCCATCCTAGCAAGTGGACTGAAGGTTTCATCATAATCTATGCCACATGTTTGGGCATAGCCTTTTGCAACCAGCCTAGCTTTGTACCTACTAATAGAACCATCTGCATTGTGCTTAATCTTATAAACCCACTTACATCCAATAGCTTTCTTTCCCTTTGGCAATGATACTAGATCCCAAGTCTTATTGGCCTCTAATGCAGCCATCTCCTCATCCATTGCTGCATCCCAATGAGCATGACCAATAGCCTCCTCAAAACATGTGGGCTCAACATCCTTAACTAGTTTCACCATATAAGCATAATGGTGAGCTGCATAACCTTCAAAACCAAATCTTTTAGCAGGATATCTGACCCTGCTAGATTTGTGTACCACCGAATCACTCAATGGAGCCTTTACATTATTATGACCTCTCTGTACACCTGGTGTCCTCACTGAAGGAATGCCAAGCTCATCATCCAAGCTCTCTGAGCCACTAGAGTCTCCATCAAGAACTGCATCAATGCCTTCTGACACTTTACTCTTTCCTTTGTCTTTACCTGTAGTGCTACTAGATGCACCTGAAGATGTAGAGGTACTCCTTAGTCTCCCAGACC
The DNA here is from genome assembly GCF_053477565.2 of Lygodium microphyllum. NCBI lineage: Eukaryota > Viridiplantae > Streptophyta > Polypodiopsida > Schizaeales > Lygodiaceae > Lygodium > Lygodium microphyllum. Next base: position 209,620 of record NW_028229623.1, on the reverse strand, counting down.
AAGGACTACTAGATGATGTCTTTGGTCCACTAAGAGTCCATGATTCTTGCTTTTCAGCCTGCACATGAGTGTCATAATCATCATCATCATCCAATGCATCACCACTAGACGCATACCAACTGCTCATTTCATCAAAGATGACATCCCTGCTCACTCTGAACTTACATGTGACAGGGTTATAATAGCGATACCCTTTCTGCTCTAAAGAGTATCCAATAAAGACACACTTTTTAGCCTTTGGATCCAATTTCTTTTGCAACTCATCTGGCACATGAACATACGCAATGCAGCCAAACACTTTCAAGTGTGAGACATCAGGCTTCTTACCTGTAAAACATTCTTCGAGGGTCATACCATGAACTGCAGCTGTGGGAGTTATGTTCATAATATAAACAGCAGTATGAACAGCCTCAGACCAAAAATGCTTAGGCATATTCTTTTCAGCCATCAAGGCACATGCAACTTCTGCAATATGCATGTTTTTCCTTTCTGCAACCCCATTTTGCTGTGGGGTATACCTGCATGTGAACTGTCTCTTTATCCCATGAGACCTCAAAAAATCACTGAACTCATTCGAGAGATACTCTCCCCCTCCATCTGACCTCAAGTACTTTACTTTCAAGCCTGTTTATCTTTCAACTGCAGCCTTGAAAGTTCTAAAGTGCTCAAACGCTTCACTATTTTCCTTCATAAGATATACCCACAGCTTTCTAGAGCAATCATCAATGAATGTGACAAAGTATGAACTGCCTCCAAGAGATACATTTTGTGTAGGCCCCCAAATGTCTGTATGCACAACATCAAGGATATTTCTACTTACATCTCTGTCATGTGAAAAGGGTTGTCTTTCCTGCTTACCAAACTGACATGCTTCGCATACCTTATGAAATTTTGCAACTCTAAATGTAGGCAAACCTGTAACCAACCCTTTGGACTGCATTAATTTTAGCCTTTGTACATTTGCATGTCCAATGCGTTTGTGCCAAATTTCAATGTCTGCAACAACACCTTTTCCTTTGGCATACATAGCAGCATTCATAGTAGGAATTCCAACATCTAGAGTAAACATACGTCCAACTCTACTTCCCTTTGCAACCAACCTGCACTTGTCATTGAAGTCTTCTACAAAGCAGCCCTTTGCATTAAATCTGACTTGCAGCCCTTGCTCTACCATTTGACCGACTGACACCAAGTTCTTTGTAATAGATGGCACATATAATACATCTGAAAGACTCTTTGTCTTACCATCATGCAAGGACAAGGAAACTTTTCCAACATGTGAAATTGGGTGGCATGAGTCATCGCCCATCTGCACATAACTTGCATTTTGCAAATCCTGCATCTCTCCAAACCATTATGCATGGCTGGTCATATGATTGGATGCACCTGAATCAACATACCAAACATCGTCATGTGTTCCCTTTCCTGTAATAGCATTCAGCATATGCTGCATAACAAACAAACGTTCATTTTTGTATTCATTCTATCGTGAAGACGATGCATAGTTTCCTTGCTGCAACTTACCACTGCGAATATCATCTTTCTTAGCATAACATTGGGCTGCGATATGACCTGTTTTGCCACAGTAGTGACACACAATACCAGAGTTGTTAGAGCCTCTGTTCTGCCATCCACCTCTTCCTCTAAATCTTCCCCTTCGTCTAAAGTTACCACGACCTCCTGAAACCTACATATCACCAAATTGCTGATTCAATTTGTTTTACTGGTTGTCACTACCACGTCCTGTACCACGGCCTCTTGAAGAGGACCTGCCATGTCCCCTTCTTGAACTGGAGTAGAAAGCTTGGACCTGTTCACCACTGCTTTCAGATGTCTCACTCTGCATGTTGATCTCTGTAGTGATCATAAGGGAGACCAACTCATCGAAATCTGGAAATGGATTTCTAACATATACTGAAGTTACAAAAGATTTCCAAGCCTTTTCATTGTTAAGTCCACACAAGGTAGACGACACCAAATCATCATCATCGGGCATTGCATCAATTGCTGCCAATGCATCTGCAATGCTCCTTACCTTCAGTGCATACTCATTGATAAACATCTTCCCTTTCTGCATTGTATTCAACTCTTGCTTGAGTTGAATCTTTCGTGCCTTTGTATTTACGGAAAACATACTTTCAAGTATGGTCCAAGCTACATATGAATTCTCTGCATTTCTAATATGTCCCACCATATTATTGTCAATTACTGCAGACAGCCAATACATGACCTTCTTGTCCTTTGCATTCCATTCCTTTCGTGCCTTTGTCTCTTCTGCAGTTGGAGGATCACTCACCTTCGGCTCCTTTTCTTCACCTGAAACAAACTCGTAGAGGCCTTTTCCAATAAGGAAGTTCGTGACACGGAACTTCCATGATGGGTAGTTGTTCTTATCAAGCTTCTCAATGATAGGGCTTCCACTGTTCTCTGCCATTATCACAAAATTAATACCAAACAGCAAGCAAATCTTATGCAACCCTCAACCTGTAGTGCACAGCAATACACCAGACAGCCTTTTTCACTGTCTGCTCAATAATACATGCAATCTGCAACCAGTTTGCAGATAAACCTTGTGTTTACTCGCTTACAGATCTGAAATCTGTAACCTGTGCACCCACTTTCGGTTAATACAGTCGAAGTCACAGTGTACCCTAAAACTACTGTCTACAACCTTGCGGCTCTAAAATGGGGCCTGAAACGACCTCAGATGCCCAAAATAACTGTGGGAAAGCCCTAAAGGGCTAGTCTATAGAATATACAATGATCTTTGCACACACCAAATCTCACTGCAATCTATGATTTTTGCTCGACCCTGCTTTCGGTGCCTCCACAGGCACTATCCAAGAGAGAGAGTGGAAGAATGGGAGAGCTTCTTACCCGTGGCTTTGCTTGCTTGAACCTTGCTTCTTCTCCTTCGCTTCATCCTTTGAAATCGGCCTCTCTTAGTGGCGCGGCTCTGATACCATGTCAAGAATCGCGTGGTGGGGGGACTTGCTCAAGATGCTGCGCCGAACACACACATAATACACAAGGAGAAGCTCACTTAAGAGACAAGAAGATAGATGGAGGCCAAAAAGTTTTCTTGCTGATTTCTTCTTCTTCTTTCACACACTTTACAATGTACACAAAGTATAGATAAGATACAACATAAAGGAAAGTGGCCTACTAAGTCAAACAATGCATAAACGACTACACTAGTCGACTGGCGCTATAACTATGCCAACTGTAAATAGGTGTAACAACCTGAATATAATAAGTAATGAGTCAGTGGCCATGTGAGAGTCATAATGACCACCAACGTGCTAAGTGTAGACATGTGGACCCATCTAACTAGGCGGTCCATCATCAATGTCCGCATGTGTTGAGCTTGTCATCTCAACACTCCCTGCTGGATTCCACGCGGAGCTGGTGATTTGGGAACGTCAAGAAAATGAAAAGGGCCCTTTCACCTTCAGCTTCCTCATGCCTAACAGCCTGCGAAGGGTCCTACCAATTAAGGTAATGGAGGAGGTGATCGCGATTGGCGGCCGACTCTGTGGGGCATAGAGAAAGTAGAGTTTTGGCAAGGCAAGGTATTTGAAATACCACATACTGTTCAGGGCTACAACTGCCAACCCCTTTGGAGGAGGCGAGTGTGCGATATTAGCATACTCGCCTGGATGGCATTTTGCAACACCCTACCCTATGAGAGGAACGAACCCACATTCATGGCATATCCTCATAGGGTAGGTGTGGATTTTTTTACCACCCTCCATGGGCGGCATGATTTTCCCATCATCTACAACTTCAACGCCGCCTCCTTCAAGTATGCCTCCTTTTTTACTTAGAAAGCCTAAATGATTCCATGACACGCTTTCTCGCGAACTTCTCTTCCTGCCCCAATCTAGCCTTTATAACTACCTGTAATTATATTAGGCTACTTAAGCTATTACTCAAGCAGGACACAACCCCACAAGAGCGTGGCTTGCCTCCCCTCTTTTTTGACCCCAATGCCATTGACAGTTGTGCCATGGCATGCCTAATGATGAGAGCTAGCCTCCTTCCCTCCTTTTGTCTAGCTCTCCTAAAGGATATGAATGACAGCCAGTTTACTAGGTGCAACCATCCCTTCCTCTCCACCACCTCTCTCCATGTCCGCATGAACCTCAAAGGGTAGATGCAAAGCCATCAATTTTTGAGCAAGTCCATCCGACCCCCTTCTCCACCTCAATCTGACAAGGAAGATTAGGTACGGGCTATCGTTCTACTAGTGTAATACAAAAAAAAGGAGAAAAAAGAAGCAAAGCACGAGTGGGTCATTACACATGGAATAACCAAAACAACTCACTTACACAAGCACTCAGCACCACATAAAGCACAATCACCGCACCTAGGGGTCCTCAAGTTAGGCGTGCCCGGTGGCTTTGGTCGGCTGGCTCCACTCCTAACCCCCTAGCCCTTTTTGCTTCCCCATTTCATGCTTAGGGCCCATCAAGGGAAGGACATACCTAGGGAGGACACTCGCTTATGGTTAGACCTATCACCCTAAGCTACTCGCACTGCACCTCTGGCACGAATGGGACCCCCAAGTGTGGGATATCACCCAGGCTACCCTGTGGTTAGACCCAACTCCCCATTCCACTAGCATGAGGACAATGCACTACACAATACGATACACACTCCCTCCTTAGGTGGAGCACCACACCCTGTCCTTCCAAGCATCGCCAACACGTCCAACCACTGACTTTGGAGGCCCCCGTCAACCACTCGCTATCCGTTTGACTTCTCCAACCAACCTTATTACCACACTTCCACGAGCACCCGAGTCTACACGTTGCCCTGCCCTCACATGACTGCACTGCCTCTTAAACACAACAGTCGACAAGAGTGCCATGGGACTAGCACCCATCTCAGAGGGGGGTAATGTTAACCCCAAGCCCAGAAGGCGGAAGGATGAATGAAAAAGCAGAAAGAAGATGGAAAAGAAGCAAGGACATGCAGGTGGTTTCTAAAGCTAAGCCGAGGCCAAAAGCATAGTTTTAAATAAAAGGCGCCTCAAAAACTCTAAAAACTCTTGTAAAAGAGTGCCAGGCTCCCTCCTGTGCCACCTGTAAAAGAATAGTCAAATATAGACCTAGGGCATGAAGCAAAAATAGGAAATTAGAAAAAGAGACCTTGCCACAATGACCGGTCATGTAAAAAAGGATGGGTGTCCATGGGGTTTTAGGGTTTGTATATATGAAGTTCAAAAAGTGAATGGAAGCTCATTCTTTGGTGTGTGCCCAACAAGAGCTCTTCTCTTATTCTCCTCTCCTTACTTGTGTGTGCTCTTGAGAGAGGGAGTGATTGTGAGTGTGAGGGAGTGAGTGAGTGGGAGTGAGGGATCAAGAGGGTGAAGCTCTTCACCATCTCCTCTTCTCTTCTCCTCTTTCCTTCTCTTACGCGCGCGGCTATGGCGGTTGGAGCTTGGAGAAGGAGGAGGCTTGAGCATGCTTGAGCTAGCATCTAGGATGATGGAGCTACCGGAGTGTGCAAGAGACAAGGCAACTCATATCGGCATCAAGGTAAGCTCACTACACTTGTAGGATCGACGGCATGTCGGCTATGTGAGAGGTAGCCATTAGAGCTCGCTTAGAATACTTGAAACAATAAGCGGTCTGTTGGTCTTGGCGGTTGAGCATGAGCTCCCACAAGTTCCTAGAGACTTGGTTGATAGGAAAAAAACCCTGACTTCAGGTCAGTCCTAAGTGGGAATGGCCGGATACTTCTGCTTCGGGGCAGACTTGGAAAGACCTAGATTGCAAACCCTGTGACATTCCTTACGAGTGCCAGGTGGCACTTTCTAGACTCTCTTCCCGATGGGCTGCTAAGACCTATCCCACAAGTGGACAAGCAGACACGTTACAAGCTTGAATCCATTTGTCCCGAAAATGGAACCAAAATGTAGAGGCAAGCTCAAACTCTCAACTTCCAAGACCCATGGACCGCTTATTGTTTAAGCGTTTCAAGCAAGCACTAATGGCTACCTCTCACATAGCCAACGTACTATCCCTCTCTACGAGTGTAGTGAGCTTACCTTGATGCCCAATTGAGTTGCTTCCTCCCTCAAGCACTCCGATACCTCTACTATTCATGATGCAAGCTCGAGCATCCTCAAGCCTCTTCCTCCAATCTCCATCCTCCATAGCCACATGCAAGATGAAGAAGAGAAAAGAAGAAGAAGGGAGAAGATGGTAGAGAGCTTCACCTCCAAGATCCCTCACTCTCTCACATGCTCACTCCCTCACTCACTCACACTGTATCCCTCAAGCACTCACAAGAAAGCAAGAGAAGAGAAGAAGAGAAGAAGAAGAAGAGTCCACTTTGCCACACACCAAAGAATGAGCTCTCATTAACTTTTTGAACTTTATATACAAAACTCTAAATCCCTTGTGGGCGGTCATCCCCTTATCCCCTTTTTTACATCGTCGACAGTGGCCTAGGCCCTTTTTCCCATTGTCCCCCTATTTTCCTAGCTTTCTTTATATCGCCCATCTACTTTTACAATTTGTATGGGTGAGAGACCGACACTCTTAAAAAAGATCATGGTGCGCCTTGCGCTCTTTTACCAAAGTATTGACTTGTGCTTTTTCCTATGCACCTCTCTCCTTGATTTAGGACTTTTTCACACTTCTTGTGTTTCCCAATTTTTCTTGCCGTGCCTTCTTCTTCCATTCCACTTTTGCTTTGGCCTTGTCTTTTGCTTTAGATTTTCTAGATTTTCCACCTTGTTTGTCTAAGGGTTAACACTATTCAAGTAGAATTATGGAATTGAAGCAATCTTACCAATTGATTTCTTCATTCCAAGCTTTAGAATAGTGATCCAAGAGAGATCGGATGGCAGGAAGCATAGATAAATTACCTAGTGGAACTAGAGCATCTATCTGAAACCCAACTTATTGCAACCCATGCTCTAATCTATAAGAAGGCACGGTGACACAAGAGTTGGTTTGACAAGCATGCCAAAAAATGTGACTTTGAACAAGGTGACTTAGTGTTGTTGTACTTTGTAAAGGGTCACAAACAAAATATGAAGTTTAGGGGGTTGGGACCTTTCAAAATCTGTAACATTAGTAAAATAGGCAATGTGGAGCTTGAAAGCCTAGAAGGAGAGAGTATAGGCTTTTTTAATGGCACTTGTATCAAGAAGTACTACCCTCCATCACACCCACTACACAAACTTCCAATGTTAACACCACCCATGAATGTGGCGGTACCCAAATACAATGTCCAATACAAGTATTTAAATTGTGCGCCCATGCGCATACAAAAATAATAAATAAATATCAAGCGCTTTAATAAATAAGCGCAACAAAATATAGGCGCCATGCCTAAGATACGCGCCCATCAAAACTTGATGATAATTTGAATACATGCTATCCTCCAATGCTTCCCAATGCCACCGCTGCTCGCTCCACACATCAACTGAAGCATTCACAATTGTTAGCAAAATAATACAATTAAACTGACAAAAGTGAATACCTAGCAGTCTTCAACTACATAAATAAATTGGTTAGAAATCAATCCTAACCTTAATTTATTACGAGTGTGCACTCTAAACTCATAAAAATTTATTAATTTAAATATATATTTTGTGGAATCACCCACTTACACATTAACAAAACACCCGAAAAGGATAGGTGTCCCCATCGACTTTTCGCACAAGGAATCCACCTTGTGTATGAGCCCCAGTAATAAAATATTACGGAATCCACCGCAAAACCTCACGGAACCCATCGTGGAATATGCCTCCTAGCATCACAAACACACCCCATTCTGTTGCAAATACCATTTTATGCCTATCATCTGGGTACACTTGCACTTTATTATAGCTTAAGAAGCCATCCAAGAAACTATAGGCTTCCTTCCCTACGCCCACTCTCTCAACAAGTATGTGCTCGATGTACAATAATGGATCATTTTCTCTCTTTGTCACTTTACATTGACCTTTTTGTAATTCATGCACACTCGAATCTTCCCATTCTTCTTTAGGAGAATTACTATGGGTGATACCCAATACATGTGTTCAATCTCATAAATGAATCTAGCATTCAACAGCTCGTCTATTTTTCTCCTTCATAGCATGGGCATGCTTTGGATTCATTATGCATGACCTTTGTTTGACTGGTGTTGCATCAAGGATCATAGGAATATTATGAGTCACAATACTCAAATTGATTTACATATGATCTTCTAAGGACCAAGCAAATATATGTCTACATACTCTAGTAAGAGATTAATGAGATTGGCCTCCTCTTATTCAGCTAAGTCGTTGACCATGTACATGGGCCAAGGCTTATCCCCTTCCCTTGCCAAGTTGACCTCCTTAACTTTAGCAAGTCCTTTAATGGGTTTACTTGCCTATCCTACTCGTTTGGTGCCTAACAACACCACTATGCACAGTTGCCCTTCTTATACTTAATGAATCGTTTAGGGTAAGTCATTAGGTTTCTTTTATTGTTCAACTTTTGAGGACTTGGATTGTTTCCTTCTTTCTTCCTTAAGCCTCTTGTGCCTTAGATGGAACAAAAGGTCTTCTTTGGTGCATTTGGTCTTAGGTGGTTGTGGGATTTCTAGATCAAACTCAAAGCTTACTTTTGACTTTGAGTTGAACTCATAGCCTTCACTAGAAGGAGTTTCCCCTCGTGGTCATAGCTCAGAGGCTGATTCCACTCTAGGCAGTGGTGTAGTACCTAATTGAACTAATCTAGCTTGCTCATAGTCCATTATGTCCAAGTGCTCTAACCAGGTTGTATGATCATAATTTACCTTGATGACTCCTATTTCCATCCTAAAAGCGCATGCCTCTTGGCGTTTAGAGTCTGCTCTTATCTACTCAATCCATCATTTGTCTATGTCGTATTCTATGGTTTTGGCTTCTTTCTCACTTTCCTCACCATTGGAACAATAGTCTTCATACTCATAATATGAATCCTCATACTCAAACTGCTCATTGTTCCCATGATTTCCGTTCATAGAATTTTTCTCATCTGCAATGAGGGCCCAATTGTACACAATAAATTTAGGACATGCACCTTAGTCCATTTCCACTCCAGATTCTCCATGAGGTCCTTAAGAGGTTTAAAGTTTGCAGCTAGTTACCACCTAGCTCTCTCATTAGGTACCTAAGAATTCTATAGAGTTCAAGTTTATTAGTTGGTACATTGTAGGTGATAGGCGTTGGTTGACTAATGGAAATTTTGGCCATCATGTAGAGAGGTACTGATGATGTGGTGTCATTCTTGGATAACTCATATGTTAACCTTGGTGCAAAGAAAGCAAAAAGAGAGCAAAGAAAATTAAAAAGACACAAGACAAAGTGGAAAAGGTGGCCCAATGGAAAAACATGAGAAAAAGGGCCAAAAGTGCAAGAAGCAAACTCAAAAGTCCAAGGTAAGTGCAAAAGGGAAAAGGGGCATTTTAAATATAAAAGCACACCCTAAATCCTTGTAGAAGAGCACTAGGCTCCCTCATGGAATTTGTAATTTAGATGAGCATAGGTGAAGGAACAATGTAACTAGGAAGGGAATAGGAAAAGAGGACCTAGACTAAAATGGTTGGTCATGTAAAAAAGGAATGGGCACCCAAGAGGAGTAGGGCATGTATAAAAAGGCAAAAAGTGAATAAAGAAGCTCATTCTTGTGTGCCCAAAACTAGCTTTCTTCTTCTTTTTCTTCTTGCTCTTGCTTGTGCTTGTGCTTGAGAGAGGGAGTGTAAGGGGGTGAGGGACTGAGTGTGTGAGGGTGAGGGACCATGGTGGAGAAGCTCTCCATCTTTTCCTCTCTCCTTCTTCTCCTCTTTTCTCTTTTCTTGTCTCGCACACAGCAGTGGAACTTGGAGCTTGGAGCTTGAGGATCGAGCTTGCTTGATCTTGCACCTTAGATCATGGAGCTACTAGAGAGCTTGAAGGAGGAGGTAACTCGATCAGGCATGAAGGTAAGCTCACTACGCTCATAGGTGTGAGAATGTGCACCATATGTGAGAGGTAGCCATTGCACTTGGCTTGAAATGCTCAAAATAATAAGTGTTTTGTGGGTCTTAGCGATTGAGGGAGAGCTCCCACACATTTTGGTTCCGTTGCTTGAACCAAGAGATTCAAGTTTCAATGTTTGCGCACTTTAAATAGAGCATTGGAGTAGGCCTTGCCCAAACTGATGCTTGAGATAGGTAGGATGCAAGTCAGGGGGCATTTGATCCCTTTCACAAATAATTTTTTTGGTTTTAAGGGTTTAGGTGAGTAGGTTGGATTAGCTTGAGTGTTTATTTTTTATTTGGGTGCATATAGAGAAACAAACAGTAGGATTGTTGCTGCAAAACAGGGTAAAACAAGGAGGAAAAGGGGATTCAATGCATTGAGAGAGGAAAGAGAGAAGAAGGGGAATGGAAGACTAAAGAACAAGGGGTGTAAGAGATAGAGAGAGCAAAGGGGAGCAAGAAGGCAAGGAGAGCTTTGATTCCTGCGACCGGATGCATTCTAGGCTACAGGTGAGTTGTTTTGATCTCACTGACACCTGTTCTTTGATCCTACGGCTTGCCACGGACTAGGAGGAGGCATCATGAGCATTACATTGGATTTTTTCCAAGTCTATGCCCATTTTTTCCATCACAATCAAACCGTTTGACTACCCTAAAGTAATCCGATTTTCATAATCAGACTCATCAGATCATCCAATCTGACAAACCTTGATTAGTCCAAAAATCAAACAATTTGACCATCTGATTCAAACCAATCAGACTTGGATAGTCCAAAATTGGATAACCCATTTTGGGAATCGGACCAAAAACCTACAAATCAAACATGAAAGCAGAACATTAGTTTATAGCAAATTCTCACCTTCCTAGACCTTGTAGGGGCCAAGCCCTAGTTGTAGGACGCCCCAGTAGATTCCCATGTGAGTGAATAGGAAAATAGAGCTGGTTAACTTGAGAGCTGAGACATGACAATCTAGGAGCAATTGGGTCACTGACCATACCACAAAAGAGGCATGGACTGACAACTTGAACCTACTATCTTCTAGACCACGCATCAATCGTGCAACAGGGACCTAGGGTGGATTGCTACGAGGGGCCACCACTTGTATGGGAGAGCTAACATTAGCTAAAATTAATTGAAGGGAGTGTGATTTGCATTGATTATGATTAAACTCACACACTTCATCATATAACCACTTGAAGTGCACAAGGGAAGAAAGCTTGATTTTGCACAAGTCCACTCCAACACACATGCATCCAATTTATGTAACGTTGCAAATAGATTTGTATAACAAGGAACACACTAACGAGGCCTAAGTAAGCAACAAACCTACTAATAGGATTAAACCCCAAGAAGCTGGATATAATCTGAGGACCAAAACCTGAGGCGAACAACTGCAAACTATCAAGTGATGGAGAAGGGAGAGAGAACCAACACAATTAGGGATGTAGCTTTACCCATCCTGATCAATCTGATCGTCAATACACTACTTTCTCAGGAAACCACCAACATGTCGGGAGCCAGAACCACCCCTATAGATAACGAGCTTGACTTGGGGAATCCCCAATTGACATTTAGAGAATGGTAAACTAGTATGACCTGCAAACCAAAATGGTGCACCATGGTAGACCAACCAAGGAGATCATAGCCAATCTTGAGGAAGAGAGAAGGTTAGCAAGAAAAGCATTGCAAAGTATACATGCCTACAACCAAGAGCGGCAAACTTAGAAATTGACACAAGACAGAAATAAACAAGGTCCAACATGTCTTAACTAATGCACAGATCGGACGTCGTATGTGTGCGTAGTGAGCGTCAGAAGGTCCCCAAGAATAAAAGAACTCTACTTTTTGCACAAAAAACAATGAAGAAGCTTGCACAACATGAACAAGAGACCAATGGGTGCAATCTCCCCCCATGCCTTGTGTGAGCGCTCCACAAAGCATGTATTTTTTTATATTATTCATCTTCAAGCTCAAGAAATAGCCCAATTTACAATTAGCACGCTTTTGCTTTTGTGTTTGCTTTTGTGCCACTAAAGAATTAAAGCTATTGGGCGCCCAAGAAGTCAGGCAGTACCCAAATACAATGTCCAATAAAAGTATTTAAATCGTGCACCCATGCACATACAAAAATAATAAATAAATATCAAGCGCTTTAATAAATAAGTGCGACAAAATATAGGCGCCATGCCTAAAATACACGCCCATCAAAAATTGATGATAATTTGATACACGTTATCCTCCAATGCTTCCCACTACCACCGCTACTTACTCTACACATCAACTAAAGCATTCACAATTGTTAGAAAAATAATACAATTAAACCGACAAAAGTGAATACCTAGCAGTCTTCAGCTACAAAATAAATTGGTTAGAAATCAATCCTAACCTTAATTTATTACGAGTGCGCACTCTATACTCATAAACGTTTATTAATTTAAATATGTATTTTGCGGAATCACCCACTTACACATTAAATTAATAAAACGCCCGAAAAGGATAGGTGTCCCCATCGACTTTTCGCACAAAGAATCCACCTTATGTATGAGCCCCGGAAATAAAATTTTACGGAATCCACCACAAAACCTCACGGAATCCACCGTGGAATATGCCTCCTGGTATCATACCCCAGGGGTGCGAAAAGTCGATGGGGACGCCTATCCTTTTCGGGTGTTTTGTTAATTTAATGTGTAAGTGGGTGATTCCATAGCAGGTGATTCCACAAAATATATATTTAAATTAATAAATGTTTATGAGTATAGAGTGCACACTCGTAATAAATTAAGGTTAGGATTGATTTCTAACCAATTTATTTTTGTAGGTGAAGACTGCTAGGTATTCACTTTTGTCGGTTTAATTGTATTATTTTTCTAACAATTGTGAATGCTTCAGTTGATGTGTAGAGCAAGCAGCGGTGGCAGTGGGAAGCATTGGAGGATAGCGTGTATTCAAATTATCATCAATTTTTTATGGGCGCGTATCTTAGACATGGCGCCTATATTTTGTCGCGCTTATTTATTAAAGCGCTTGATATTTATTTATTATTTTTGTATGCGCATGGGCGTACGATTTAAAGACTTCTATTGGACATTGTATTTGGGTACCGCCTGACTTCTTGGGTGCCCAATAGCTTTAATTCTTTAGTGGCACAAAAGCAAACACAAAAGCAAAAGCGTGCTAATTGTAAATTGTGCTATTTCTTGAGCTTGAAGATGAATAATATAAAAAAATACATGCTTTGTGGAGCGCTCACACAAGGCATGGGGGGAGATTGCACCCAATTGGTCTCTTGTTCATGTCGTGCGAGCTTCTTTATTGTTTTTTGTGCAAAAAGTAGAGTTCTTTTGTTCTTGGGGACCTTCTGACGCTCACTATGCGCGCATACGGCGTCCGAACTGTGCACCAGAATATGCCTCCTGGCATCATTAACTCTCGCCTATAGAACTAGAGTAGGACCAAATGTTGAGAGGGAGAGAGCATTAAAGGCTGACCTTACACTGAGCGAGTTTCTCACAAAGCGACTCTTAAACAATACAATTGCATAATGGAGCAGAGTAGCCCTAGTGACTATGTTGCTAGCAAGGACTAGGAATCACATCAAACTCTAAGAGCCAAACCAAAATACATGCAGTTACTAAGAAACTCGACAAGTATCAGCCTAATACTGACCCATATAGCTTCGTGGAGTTCAAGCAAGTATACGAGGTGAATGGCCTCACAAACTTGCTCAATGAGCACAAGCTTTTGGACTTTGCCTAGGAAACAAAGGGTGGACGTGGTTTACTAGCCTAGACGAACAAAATAATTTTAATAATCTCAAGAGTCTCTTCATCAAGAGGTTCTCTGAAGGGGGATACTCCGATAACATCATTGTCAGGATGATGAATGTCAACCAAAAGGACAAGGAGGATATCTGAGATTACATCACCCATATGAGGGGTCTCTTTAAGAGAATCCCAATGGTAGAATGACCTAATAAACGAGCAGTCTCCATTATATTTATAAACAAAATCCAAAGTGAGGAGCTCTACAAGCCCTTGGTGGGCAACTCAAACTTGCAAAGGGACGTGCTATCAAGGATCTTTGAAGAATCCATACGCATGGATGACTTGCTCAAGGAGAGAAGCTCCAAAACCATGACCTGAGATGACACTGCCACTAGATCCTCTCACAGAGCTATGAGCATTAGCGAGAGATCCAATGCTTGAACACACAAGACAAGGGAAAGGGTGTTGACTAGATCCAAGAGTTGATGGATGTAAAACTAGAGTTGGCTAAGCTTCAAGAGATGATGAGAAGGCCCACATGACCTCACATGCAATGCATGCATTGCGGAGGTATCACCTCCCAGCCAAGTGCTTGGATCCTAGGTCAAGACCATGCACTAATTGTGGTAGGTATGGACACAACACAATGCATTGCAAATTGCCAATATGATTTTTATACCCACAATCATACAATCAGTCATACTACCTAGGGATAGGCCACCAAACTTCGGGAAGGGAGCTTCATTAGCTCTCCTAGCACCCAATAACTTAAAGCTAGTTGTCTTTAGAATGGACATCAACCCTACACGGATACCTAGACCACTTGGACCCATCAGGACCCATCCACCCCCGAGAGTGACACTCTACGATACATTATGCAGAGGAGCTGAATGAGGACCAAGCATATGTGAACCCTTACATCTCATATGATGAAAAGGGTAACTCCATCTTGATGGATTTCAGACTAGTGCTGATGATGGTGTTAGGAAGGGGAAGAGATAGAGGTCTGAGAGGACAACACCAAGAACCTATTGCATGGTGGACTTGTAATAACCTAGGGCATATCTTATCTCGCTAGCCTAAAAGGAAGTAAGCCAATCGAGACAAAGTGCACCTGAGATGTCTAGAGTGTAGGATCACACACTTATATACCAACTGCCCTAGGTGGAAATCTTCATTAGTTTAGCAATCATGACATATGTACCCTTATGTTTGGATTCAAGACACTTGATGTTGAGGCCACATCGATCCCATTAAATGTCATGACCCAAGCACAAATGAATTAGGCTTGTATCTCATTACCCAAACCTAGCAACCTTGACACAGCTTCAATAGGAAAGAAGAGCCATAGGAGAAGGAGAAAGAGGGATGAGACAAAGGTAATGCTTAAGACAAATAGTGCCACCACACTACCCAAGGGGAAGCAAGTCACGGATACAAAAGCAAAAACATCTGCCTCTAAGATGACAAAAAAGGGGAGTACCTCGACCCAAGACACCAATTGGAAGTAGTGGACAAGGTCAAGGAGTGGGTGAGAGAACCTCAAGAGCACCTCAAAGCTGAACCAATCATGGAAGACGAGATCGATGAGCTATCTACCATGAGCACACCAGTCTTACCTATGTGATTAAGATCAAGGGATGTATTTGCACCCCATGTAGCATCTCATGGACAAATCCTAGGCACCATATACTGGTAGGCCATCGATCGAGATCACTGGTAAAGGAGTGTAGAGTAGCCTAATGGAAAGCAAGTCATTGGCAACTTGCTCACGACATTGGTATCAGCCCCCATGACTCTACCTTTTGGGAGAACTACTTAGGAAGAACCCAACACTATGACAAGGGTTGAAGTAGTGGGTAGAAGGACCTGATGAGCTTGGAGCAACTAACTTCCTTGACCACAATGCAGTAATGCATATATTGAGCTTAATCCTAAACTCACTGTCTAAGTCTTTAAAAGTAAATACTCTTTGGGAAGGCACAAAGATGCACATAATCTTACCTGTCGATGCATTAGGAGATGCTACAAGGAAGAGGATTGTAGATACAGGAGTGGGACTCAGTGTGCTCAGCCATATAGTCCTATAAGTTTGGGATAACCCACTTATGGAGACCGCAAAGTTTAACATCACACTAGCTAATGGAATGAAGGTTAGACCATTTGGAGTACTAAAAGACTGGCCCTTGAGAATAGCAAGAGTCCAGTTCTCAATGAACCTCATAGTCATGAAGGAAGTGGACTACAACATCCTACTAGGCCGACCGTGGATGTGAAATGCATGAGTGATAGAAGATTGGGCAATGGTCTAATATTCTTAGGTAATAGATTGAAAGTTGTAAGAGTCAAGATGGATACCTAGAAAACTACACCAATTGACCTAGGTGCCATCTTTGCTATATTGAAAGAAGACTCACAAGTCAGCAATTCCTACAAGCCACTAACAAAGTATATCCCTTGCCTCAAGGTGAGCGGGATTGGATACATGTGCTAGCCACCATCAATCTACCATTCTCTGATGAGAAGGAGGATTATAAGTGAGCTGCAAGGGCAGTTGGTGAGTCCCACAAAGTTCCACCATCTCAATTGCCAAGGATTGGGACCCCACCATTAGTACTACTCTGAATGATGGCCACGAGCTTTGGCATTCAACCAACACTTGTCCCCTTCGGCATCCCATCTAACAGACTCAAACTTTAGGGTATTCTTGAATACTTGATGAGAGAGCGAGTCGGTAACCCAACTCCCAATGTTAAACCTCTCATAGGACCTCATGGACGAGCTGAAGTAGCAATGGACCAAAGTGCATGACTTGAACCTATTGTACAATTGGACGCTAATAACAGATGAGAAGAAGGTTGAGATCAGAAGCCTAAGAGATGAGAAGCAGTCAAAATACGATCATTCAAAAAATGAGTATGAAGATTTCTATTCTATAAATGAGGAAAGTGAGGAAGAGGCTAATAGAATAGAATACAATACAGATGCCCAAGTGATCAAACAGATACGAGTCGACTCCAAGCCATGGAAAGCTAACGTCTCTAGGATTGAAAGAGGAATCATCATGACAAAATGTGACCACTTAGGCGTAAGAATGGACTGTGAGCCAACTAGATTAGTTCAACCAAGCACTGCAGCACTACTTAGAACTGAACCAGCCTCAAAGTTGTGACAAAGATGACCACCAGGGGAAATTCCTTCTTCTAGTGAGGGTTGTGAGTTTAACTCCGAATCAGAAGAATGAGCTCCCAGAGCGATCCAAAGATGTCCCAATCATGGAGCCCCAAGAGAGACACCAAGGAAAGGGGGATTCCACTGCAAGAAAATCTATCTTGTAACATCAAAAAGCTTTTATTTCATTCTTTTGATGACCAAAACAAAGAAAACAGCAATTCTTCATGCAGCATCATAGTAGATATCTCCCACGGATTTGATAGAATCAACCATAATCTTCAACGTCCTCACAAAATCCATCAATAGAACAAGGAACATAAAAGAATACACCATTTTTGAATGGAAATCAATCACATAGTATTCCTCTTCAATGTCTTCATAGTTTTCTCTCTCAATCTCTCATATACATATACATTGTTTTGATAGAATTGGCTCTCTCTCTCTCTCTCTCTCTCTCTCTCTCTCTCTCTCTCTCTCTCTCTCTCTCTCTCTCTCTCTCTCTCTCAATAATACATCATCTCCTTATTACAATACTCAATAATGGCACTCAATAATCCCTCTTAGATTGTAGATGCACCTCTCAAGAGGTATGGGAGATATGAAAGGGCACCAGAGCCACTACAGTGTCTCTTCATAGCTCACTACTGTCACTATCACTTCAGTCTTCTCTTCAGTCTTCAGCAACTGCTTCTTCCATTTGTTTTAGCTCTTTTGAACTTAGATTCATGCTTTCCAAAAGTTAGAAAACTTTTTCCAAAGTCACACATACATTCTAAAGAACACTTGCAGAAGATCTACAGAACAGAACAGAACAGGAACAAAGCAAAGACAAAGGCTCTATAGAAGGTTTACAGAGGGTTACAAAAGGTCATCAGAGAAGAGCAGATCCTCCTAACTCATACTAAAACCATTCCAAACTATCAAAAACTATTCAATAAGCTTTCAAAATATTTCAACATTCATCAATCATCAATCCATGCTTCATACAGAAGAAAATCAGAACAAAACAAAAGCTATATAGAAGGTATTAGAACCAATCAGAACCTCAACATAACCTATCAAAACATCACATAGCCTCATATTTCTACTAAGAATCATCACGAACTTCCAAAACATAATCAATATCATCCAAAAAACTCCCATTAACAACCATACATCACTCAAAATCCATCAAAAATCAACCATTCAGACCTCAAAAATAACAAAAATCAGTCAAAAATTCAGTCTTTTTCCACTCTCAACATATCCCCACACTTAGAAAGGAAGTATCCTCGCGACCTAAGGAAAAGAATAATGTAAGTTCAGTAAAGATCTCAATTTGATCTTCTGTAGTATCTTCAACAATCACTCCACCAAGACCTCAACTTATCACTTGTATCTAGAAAAAAAAATACTACTAAAGGAAAACTTCGTTATTCATTAATACATTTGATAAACAATAGAAAGTCATAACAAATTTGTAAAGGATATAAGAGGTTCTTCGTCTTTGCATCGTAGGCTTGCCATCCACCATTAGTATCAATAGTTGAAAAGAGAGCTCTCGAACAAATTATTCAACCAGCATGAACTCATCACATACAAATTATTATAGCACAAACACAAACACAACCATCTGAATGGCACCTCCAAAAGACGTCTCATTAAGAAGCATAGAAGATACATTCAGGAGTATCAATGAAGATGATCCCTCTTAAAAGCTTGGTGATTACAAAAGCGATCTAGGGATAAAGACTCATCTACAAAAGATTTTGGAGGATTCTGAAAGAATTGAAGGCAGCACATCCGTTCTAGCAAAACAAGGTATCTGCTAGGTAGACAAAGGGCATAAAAATATAGAACATCCAATTGTTGGGAATCAATGTTCACATTGACATTCATACAAATATTTCGAATGGCCTTTTGATCCTTAAGGGAATGCCTATGCATATATGCTAGGTACCAAGCAAAATGGGCTGTCAATCTCACTGAAGGATCTAGAGATTGTGAATATTATTGGAAAAAATGGAGGTAATTTTAGTATGCTTGACTAGCAGTTGTCCATTCCCCTAGAATTAATGGTCAATTAATCTGTGGTCCCGTGAGAGAATTAGTTGAGCTCCATCCTCTTCTTCTCAAAATCTACTTATCAAATCCTTCGTACCCACTAACCAACTGAGGGGGTTGAGAAATAAAAGTGGCAGAAGATGGAAGAGGAATGAGTAAAAGAGGATGAAGAGATGGGTAGGCAAAATCGTAAAATGAGGAATAAGCTAAAGAAGGAGTCGCTGAAAATTTAAGCTAATCAGTTAGAAAATGTATCAATTGATAAGCAAGAAAAGTAGAAGGTATATGGATAGATGGGGAAGGACATGGCGGAGAAGCGGAAAAGACTCGATCTTCAATGAAAGAACAATAGGTAAAGATTGGAATTTGAGGAAAACCCTGAGGTTGGAAAAGGAGAGGTAAGATAGCTACTGAGTTGGATTGATAAAGGAAAAAATAAGCATCATAGCGATGGGCCATTTGTTGATAGTACAATAAGCTAGGAACAGAGGGACCTAAAACAGATCGTCGATGGTAGGCATCAAAGAAGGATGAATCAAATGGATGGTTCTTGGAACGATAAGCTAGGAGATCCACCCTCAGTTGGTTAGTACTCTGCACATAAGTAGAAGCTATATTCTGACGTTGGTTCAGGACTACAGAATCAATCATTGAAAGCCATAAAGTGTTAGGGCAAGTAGCCACTTTAGAAGAATAGCACTGGAACATGTCATCTATCCTCAACTCCAAATGGTTGACATACAAGGCAACTTGTAAGACCACATCCCCCACATACCAAGCCAAATCTACATCATCGAAAATTAACATATCACCTCGTAGATACATATAAGACAGCAACATGGTATCTGTTGTCACAGAATCTTCAAAAACCATACGGACAACTTCTGTTAGCAAATCAGAAGACCAAACCCCACTCCAGCCATTCTCTGGAAGAGGGAGATCCATCGTTGAGAGCTTAATATAGAATGCCAACTTCTGCAGCAGCTGATAATGGACAAAAAAAGAATGGTCGAGAGAAACATACTCCTGAAATTGCTCAAATGTAGACCATAATAAATCCATCCTGGACTGCAATCTTTCCACTTTATCTTGAAACAATGGACATAATGTGGCGTGTCTCTGGAGAACTGCCAAGTCCTGTTGAGATATAGAAGGAATCGTGGGGACACTGGGACTTGGAGGAATGGACCGTGACTGCGCCAGTTGGTCCTTCAATTGTTTAATCTGGGAAACTTGGGATTCCACTGTGTTGTGAGCAATCTGCAAAGCTGATAGTTTCGTATCCAAAAGAGTCTTAAACTCTTGAGCTTCTTTGGAAATTTTCTCTTTCTCTCTAGTGACCTCTGACTGAGCCTTTGCTAACTGAGTTTTTCAAAGAAGATATTTCTTCTCTCTGGGTCTCAATCATTTGTGTCTGCTGCTCCATCTGCTTAAATAGATTGGCAAGAGTGTCTTTAGTAGAGGCTAACTATGTGGTTGCCTTATGCAGCTGGTCTTTGAATTGCATCAATTCTTCATAGAAAGAAGCATATAATTGTTGAGCACAAGCTATCACTGAGAGTTCAATAGAACTCTGGATGTCATTACAAAGGAAAGAAATGGCATCCCCTGACACTAAACTGTTCAGCAAAGGAACTGATATTTCCAAAGAACCCTCTCGATGTGCCCTGAATAAGTTGTTACATGTGAGGTAGGTAGGGAGGTCACTTCCAAAGGTGGAAGGAATTGACACTGAAGGAATGACTGGTGGAATTTTCTCTGCTACACGCTTCAAGCACGTCCACTGAATAACCAATGGAGGAGGGGAATCAATATCCTCTATGTCAATGGGTTTTGAATCTTCTGAAGGTGGAGGGGGAGGGACTGGATCAGATGGAAGAGGAGGTAGCACACCCTTCTTAAGGCCTAAATATATCAAGAAAGCATATAAATATGAACCATTGGTTACATTGGTAACATTCTCTCAAGTCACTTTGACAAAATGCTGGTCCATCTTCGTAAGAAGGTAAGTACTCCAGTTAATGGCAACCCCTTTTAAAACCATCCTGGAAGCTGTGAAGAGCTCCTTGGACAAATAGTGAGATGGTGTCTTGGCAAGCATGTCTTGGAGAAATTGACAGACTAGCTTCCAAAGAGGATCAATGATCATTGAGAAAGACACTCCTGAAGTGTTAATCACCTTCTTGACATTGAGGACCTCTTTAGTCTGCTTCTGTAACAGCTTGAGAATCTCGTCATTTGAGAATAAATGTATGGCTATAACAAAGGGTTCTCCTTTGTAGGGAAGAGACAAAACCTTCCCTAACCCTCTAGGTGTCGGGACCATGGAAATACCATGCACTGAGCTTGATTCCTTACTGTATGATGCAAGAAACTCATCACAAAGGGCTGGATCGTCTAGAATCAAAGGGAGTGAAGCAGCCACAATAGATGCAAGGCCAGCTTTCGCAATAGGCTCAAAAATCAGTAGGGAAGAATAATCCCTACTGATCAATGGGACATATTGAACAAGAGGAGGAGCTTGAGGCGCCATTCAGATGGAATATACACACACACCATAAACACAATGTATGCCTGGTATGGGGTGTGTATGCAAGAGACTGAGTGCGCACTGAGTAGTCCCAAATGCAAGGAATCCAACAAAAAAGTAAAAACCACTAATCGGCTTCGTATGAATAGCTGCGTGTGCTCGAGGACTGCACGCACCACCACATGGATAAGACCAAACGTCTGTCCTCCTCGGAACACCCGCTGGCAACTCACGTACGCATAGGCACACCTCGAGGCCCGCGCGAATACAGGCACACACAAGACCACCGGGCAGCAAGGGGGCCTGTGTGTGGGGGGTTGTTATAGATTTATTTTTCTTTCGTAAGAAATGGGAGAGCTATGTGTTTGCTGCGAGTGGGGGGGGATGAGGAAGGGGGCTGTGAGGGGGGTAATTAGGTAGGGATGGAAAAGGGGGCTAGGGTCGGGGTAACTGGGGTTAGGGGGTTAGGTTTGGAGGCAGGGTTGGTGGGGGAGGAATGGGAGGAGGAGGAGCGGAAGGAGGCGTGGAAGGAGGAGGAGGAGGCAGAGGAGATGGCCGACAAGGAGGGAGGGGGCGGAAGAGGAGGCAGCGCAAGAGGCGAAGACGAGGAGGGAGGGTGGAGGCGGAAGAGGAGGCGGCGCAGGGAGAGGGAGGAGGCGTAGAGGAGGTGGAGCGGGAGGCGCTCGCAGGCAGGAGGATGAAGGCAGAAGAGAAGGCGGCGCAGGAGGCGAAGACGAGGAGGGAGGGTGGAGGCGGTGTGGGGAGAGGGAGGAGGCGTAGAGGAGGGAGGCGCTGCGCGGGAGAAAGGAGGTGGAGCGGGAGGTGCTCGCGGGCAAGAGGATGAGACGACAAGGCACAGGAAGGGGAGGAGGGAGTGGAGCAAAGGAAGGGGAGGAGGGCCGCGCGATGCGACAGGTAGGTAAGGCAGGTTTTTTTTTTTCATTTTTTTTTTTTAAGTTTTCCTTTTTTGTTTGGTTTGTATTGGTTCTTTTTTTATTTTTTCGTTTTGTTTGCTTTTTTCTTTTTTTTTCTTGTTTGGTTTTTTTCTTTTTTGGTTTTTTCCCTTTATTTGTTTTTTCCCTTTTTTTATTTTTTCTTTTTGTTATTTTTTTCCTTTTTTTGTTTTTGGTTTGTTTCTTGTGTGTTTTTTTCTTTTGTTTTTTTTTTTGTCTTTTGGGGGTTTTGGTTTTTGGTTGTTTTTGTCTTTTTGGTTTTTTTCTTTTTCTTTTGGTTTGTTCTCTTTTTTAGTATTATCATTGTATTTTTGTATGTGTGTGTGTGTGTGTTTTTTTTGTTGTTGTGGTTTTTTTTTTGTGTAAAAAATGTTTGTGGGTGTGGTTGCTTTTTTTCTTATATTTTATTTTGTTGTTTTATTTTTAATGTATGGTGTGTTTGGTTTTTGTTGGTTTTTTTGGGTTTGTTGTGTGTTGTTTTGGTGGTAGGGGTGAATTGTTGGGGGTTTTTTTGGGTTTTTTTTTGTGGAAATCCATTAAAAGATGAATGCACCCGCGAGTAAAAAATGTTGCATTTGCGAGATCAGACGGGGCGAGGAAGGCAACAACACATGAGGCGCAGAGGCCATGGGGGCTTCCCGAGGTACTTAAAACCAAAAACATAGGCATTCACGCACGACACAAGAGACGCATCCACACATCAAGAGGAAGAAGAATTAATAAAACCCAAATCATGCACCTAATCGAAAGACCGTAAAAAGGAAAAATGTGTCCGGAGATGAAAAAAACACGAAAACGGCTCCAAAAAATACATATGAGGATTAATATGGAAAAATCCACTCACCAGAACGCAAGGTGAAAAGAAGGAAAAATATGCCAAATAATGTTCCCGACAATCCGATCATGTCAACACACGGTTTTAACTGAGAGATGATGCATTCACATGGAAAAAACCCAAAAAATAGACCCAAAAATGGGCTCAAAAATGAATGCAGAAATAACCGAGCAGCGAAATGAAGGGCAGTAAAAAGGAAAAATGTGGGCAGAAAGGGGATGCACAGGGATGTCACATCAAAACTCACTTCCAATGGAGTGAGAAGGGTTCACATGCGAAAAACACAAAAACTAGAATCGAAAATATAGGAAAATTTTAATAACAAAAAATACAGCTGTCAAAATAGGGTAGAGAAAAAAGGAAAAATGTAGGGAAAGGCTGGCGAGGCATATCAGTCAAATGAAATTGGACTGGTGAAAATAGGGCATGTTCACATGGAAAAATGTTAAAAATATGTACGAAAATTGTCTGAAAACGCGCAAAAAATAATATCGAATGAATCATGCATCGGAAGGATACGGAGCAAAAAGGAAAAATGTCAAGAGGAAGATGGAGGACAGGGCTGTCATGTCAGATTGTTGTTTGGAAGCAATAAAGGTGTGTTCACATGGAAAATCAGCTAATTTACGAGAAATGCTTCAAAATTAATAACTCAAGAACCGATGGTCAGAACAAGGGTTGGTAAAAAGGAAAAGTGTACCATGAAAAGGGACAAACATGGATGTAAGGTTGGATGGGGGTCACAGTGAACGTAGGATACGTTCTCATAAAAAATCGTCACAATAAGGGATAAAGGGAAAAAGAGAAGGAATGGCCCCAAGGGTGGGTTAAACATGGACGAGTGGGTGGGAAAGGGACCTCATCAGGGTAAAATCAGGTTAGGGCATACATACATGATTAAAGTGAGGCATATGCAGCAAGGGGGTATGCATCATAGATGCGCAAGGGCTCGTCTCCACACTTAAAACCTTAATGGACAGGGGTAGGTGCAGCAACATGGCCTAGGACTCATCAACCAACTGGACTCTGGCATCCCCACACTTAAAACATAATGTACACTTACAATCATAAGGAAAACGTTAGAATGACTTGGCCCGTTTCGCGTATGGTCGAAGGAACCGTCATTGCTACAGAAGGATTGGAGTCAGGTGCGGGAGGTACAACGGCTCGCTCCAGCGTTCAGCCAGCATGGCAAGGACCATGCAGTAGCACCCAGGGAGGTAGCTGATTAATGAAGCCCATCGGGGTAGGTGTCAT
Source organism: Lygodium microphyllum (assembly GCF_053477565.2). Lineage (NCBI taxonomy): Eukaryota > Viridiplantae > Streptophyta > Polypodiopsida > Schizaeales > Lygodiaceae > Lygodium > Lygodium microphyllum. The sequence continues at coordinate 185,070 of NW_028229623.1, read as the reverse complement.
TCATGAAGGATAGTCACTCAACTCACGGGCACTCAAATGGAATGAGAGAATAGTCACTCACCCCATAATGCACATCGCTCAATGAATAAGCATGAAATCCCATTACTCATGGCCGGTGTAGAATTGAACAAGAGAAAACTAATTTGGAGGGAGTATGCCAGTGTGCGCAATTGATGGTGTATTCATGTGTTCCACCCATCTAGCATAGGTGCAACGAGGAAGGTCAGGGAGCCTTATAGTGTAGTGCATAGAACAGAGTGGCGTGTCTTGTGACAATAGCAAAGACCCATCCCGTGGGTGCATAATAGGGAAACAGAAACATACTTGACGCCAATTGTCGTAATGTCCCTCAAGTCTCACCGCTCAATAATTGATTGAAGAAACACTAGTCACACTCAACCCACCCTTTGTCTCACTCTCTGTTGAAAGATCTAGGACGGCAACCCATTCGTGAAACCCATTGATGTAATATTCACTATCACTTGTGCAGAGGTTGTATGCCTTATACACATTTGATGGTGCAACTATGCATCCCGCCCTATGTCGGCATACAGTGCAAGAAGGAAGGCCATGGAACCTTATGGTGCAATGCACAGGAACAGATCGTGCATTGTGCATTGAGAGGCCTATCCCGTGCATGCAACACTCAAGTCACACATCTCACCTCTCATTTGATTTGAAGGGAAAGACTAGTCACTCATCCCACCCTCTGTCTCACACTCACTGAAAGATACAGAGGGTAGCCCATACTCACGTCCCCATCCTGTTAGGATGAAAGCTCACATCACTCAGGGGGTTGGTGATGAAGATCATGTCGGCTATTGTTGTCATAAGGATATTGAAGATGAGGCATACCAAGGGAGATAGCCAACAAGTCTGGTACTTCAATGATTTGTAAGAAAAGTCATATGTTAAAAAGGGCAAATGGACTGATATTGCAAAGACAACGCACCAAGGGAGGTGGCTTCAAATTACTTACTGGAAAGGTTCTGTTGGTCAGTCAGCTATCCTGAATTGCATGGTCTTACCACCTTTTCCAGAGTCAGCTTGCCGCCTAAGGGTGTTTCCACCTTTTCTTGGAACGAGGCCTTTTATGACAGGGAATTTCTTCCTTTTCTCCCATAACAGTTTGGTCTGTCTTGTTTTTTTCTCTTTTCTCTTTTTTTTTCTTTTTCTTTTTCGTTAATATATTTCATGTGTCAAGACCAACCTCGCCACCATTGTTGGATCAGACGAGAAGAGAACAAGGTAGGGTTGAGAGGTATCTATGAGGGGTTAGTAGAACGAGAATGCCTCATGAGGAAAGCCATAAGGACTATCAGAAGCATGAAGAGAATGACAGTGCGATGCCCAAAAGGGAAAGGGTAGGTCGACTGTGATTATCAAGATCCCCAAGGAGGGAAGTACTGCTTCAGACGATAGCCATTGATAAAAAATGGATCATCAGAGGCATCAACGGTCTGCACATGAATGGAGCCATTAGGATTGACAGCAAGTACCTTGTACGGGCCCATCCACCATTGTTGAAGCTTGCTAGGAAACTTGCCAAATCTCGAATCATAGTCCAGGACAAGATCACCTTCTTTGAACTCCTTGTGCTTGATGAAACTATCATGATAGGCCTTGCATCGCACTTGAGTGGTTTCCATACACTGTAGCGCCATCCGTCGTATCTCATCCAAATATTCCAACTGTAGGAGGTGGTGTTGCAATGACTCATCATCTTCCAAGCATTCTTTAACTGCCACTCACAAAGAGGGAAATTCCAACTCAACAGGGAAGATGGCTTCTATACCATACACCAGTTAGAAAGGGGTCTGTCCTGTAGCTGCCTTATAGGTGGTTCTGTATGCCCAGAGGGCCTTTGTAAGTCAATCATCCCAGTCACGACAATGTGTGGCAATCATCCTTGTCAGAATCGAGCAAAGGATGTGATTGATCACTTCAACTTGGCCGTTGGCTCTAGGGTAGTAAGGAGTGGACTTGGAATGGCGGATCTTATACAACTCCATCAGCTCCTCCATGATTTTGTTAAGGAAATGAGTATCTCTGTCACTTACCAACTCAAGGGGACTGCCAAAACAAGTGATAATATTTTTGTACATGAACAAAGCTACGTTATTACCATCATCCCGCTTCACAGCTTTAGCTTCACACCACTTTGTGACATAATCCATACATACTAAGATGTATGTGTTCTGCTTCCGTCTGGTGGGTGGATCAATGGGTCCCACAAAATCAATCCCCCACTTCTTGAATTGCTTTAGGGGAAGAATGGGTTGCAGTGGCATGGCACTTATTTTGGTGGGTTTCACCATTCGCTAGCAAGCATCACATCTCTTGCAGTAGTCATGTGCATCCTTGTGGAGGGTCGACCACCAGTGTCTCGCCAACAAAGCCTTCATGGCTATTGCTTCTCTTGCAAAGTGTCCACTACATGGTTTTTCATGGCATGCTTTCAATACTATGCCGATTTCATCCCCTGCAACACATCATCTCAGCACTTCATCTTTGCCTCTCTTGTACAGTGCACCGCCTAGCAAAGTGTAGGGGGTTGATTCTAACATAAGCTTCTTCTTCTCACAGCTTGAGATGCCAGGAGGATAATGTTGATTTTCCAGGAGGTTGGCTATGTCTGCATACCAAGGAGTAACTGTTTCAACTAGAAACAAGGATGCATCAGGAAGGTCTGGATCATCCTGTTCCTCTTCTGTAATTTGAGGGATCTATGATAGATGATCGGCTAGGACATGGGAACGGCCAGGCTTAGTGACCACTTCAAAATCGAACTCTTGGAATAGGAGCAACCATCTCATCAGTCGTCCTTTGACATTTGCTTTGTTTATTAGGAAGGACAGGGCTTCATGATCCATGTAGAACTTGAAATGAGTTGACAATATATAGTGTCGAAACTTCTCCAATGCAAACACCATTACTAAGCACTCAAGCTCTGTCACTATGTAGTTCCGTTCCTCCCTATCAGTGACCTTTCGGCTTGCATAATATATTGGTTGATCTAATTTAGAGGGGCCCTTTTGACGTAGGACAGCACCTAGCCCTTCAACTGAAGCATCTGTGTCCACATGAAACTCCTTCGTCCAGTCAGGAGGCTACAAGTTAGATGCTTGGATAAGGCGTTGTTTTAGGGTATTAAAGGCTTCTTCGCAGTCATCAGTCCAAAGGAAATCTGCATCTTTCCTTAGGAGCTTGTGCAGAGGGGGTGCCTTGGTTGCAAAATGTGCAATAAATCTTCTGTAGTAGCCCACATGGCCAAGAAATCCTCTCACTTGCTTGAGGTTTGTTGGTGCGGTCAAGGTGGCAATCTTCTCAATCTTCGTCGAGTCTGTTTTGCTGTCAAGGAGAGAGACTGGGAGAGAGAAAGAAGAGAGAGAAGACTACAGAGAAGAAGAAGAAGAAGAGTAGAAGAGAGAGAAAGACAGGTACGAGGAGAGAGAAATACTAGAAATGGAGAGAGAAAGATAGGAAGAGAGAGAGAGAGAGAAGACATGGAAGCTTGGAGAGCAAGGTGAAGGAGAAAGAAGACTTGTATTAATTATCTGATAATGAAAAATTAAGTCTCTCTTACCTTATATACCAGCCAGTGTAGCTAGTATTTCCCCATTATTAAGTCCCCCTATCTTACACTCCATCCCCACCCAAAGGTTTTTGCCCTCAAAAATAATTTGGGCACGTGTGATAACTGGGAGGGGCCAATCAGAGTACTACTATGTTGCATTATTACAAGGGTATACGGATGAATGAAGAGGTATTATTGTGTATGATAGGTCATGGGATATGTACGATATATGGACCTTATTGGGGAGTTATAAACATGAGTTTTGACCCAAATATCTAGAGTAAATGTGGGCTGCAGACAGTAGACAACAAGATGTTTACTACAAGACCCTGTTGTAGTGAATCTGTCATAACTTTCTGTGGGAGGCTCAAAACGGGGTGTGCTATACATCAAAACAGAGCTCTCGAGAAGTACTTTCAGTCCATGTATGGTGTGCATTGTTTTCCATAGTACAGAATAAAATCTTCTTTAAAACAGAGTGTTGTCTGCAATCAGTTTGGGAGAAAACATGGCCATAGTTAGCTAGATTTCAGCCAAATCTGCTTCTAAACGGTATGGGAACTCTTCCAAAACTGAAGCTGGCCTTCAAGAAGCTTCCTTGAGTAGTAAACCTTGCCACTTAATCAAGTATTCCATGATCGAGCGAGAGCGAAGCCTCTTTTCCCTTTGTCCTATGACTTTTTTGGGTATGTATTGAATGATGTCTTCTTCATCTATCAGTGGGGGAGTTCCTCAACATAGTCCACTGCTGAGCCAATGAAGGGCTTCAACTAACTCACATGGAATACATTATGGATCTTTGTAGATGGGGGTAATGCCAATCGATATGCCAAGTCTTCCACTCTCTTGATAATCCGGTATGGTCCATAGAACTTGTGTGCCAATCCCATCTTTAAGGGAGGCATATCTAGACTTAAGCACTTTCAAGAGCACCAAATCCCCTTCTTGGAACTCCACATCCCATCTTTTGTTATTAGCATAAAGCTTCATTTGATCTTGAGCTCTCTTAAAGTTAGCTTTACACTGGTGAAGTAAGGCCTGCATTCTATCCAATTCTTCCTTGCTTTGTGGATTTATTTTATCATTGAAGATAACCACAAGAAGGGGCACCTTGTAGCCATACAGGGCCTCAAAAGGTGAAACTCCAATGCTAACATGTGTGGAGTTATTATAGGCAAACTCAGCCAAATGCAACCATGAGTCCCAAGCATGTGTGGAGTTATTATAGGAAAACTCAGCCAAATGCAACCATGAGTCCCAAGCATGCTGCACATCATGACAGAAATGCCTCAAGTAAGTTTCCAGCCATTTGTTAATCCTTTTTGTCTAACCATCTATTTGTGTAAGCAGTGGAAGGGGCTAAGTGAGTGCCCATAGAGCTGAAAACTGCCCACCAAAAGTTACTCATAAACTTATCATCTTGGTCATGCACAATGACCTGTGGTAAGCCATGTAATTTGAAAACATATTCCATGAATTGACTGGCTACTTGAGAAGCATTATACTGAGTCTTTGTGGGAATGAAATGGATTGCCTTTGTGAGTCTGTCCACAACTACATAGATGCTATCCCAACCTTTCTTGGTCACCGGTAGGCCGGTAATGAAGTCCATAGTGATGTGTGTCAAGATTGTGGGAGAGAAGGAAGGAGTCTCGCTTGAAGCTTTCTTGCTTGCACAATGGGGGAAGACACACAAGGGTGGAGGCTGAAAACAGTTTTCCTCTTCTTAGTTGTGTAAGCCAAAAGAACTCTCGTACAAAGAAATAGAAGAACCCTAGATATGGGTCTCAAAACCAAACTCAACTAACTAAGGTGGCATACTAACCAAGCCACGAACTAGAGTAGATAAGGATAGCTATCATGTAGCTATTATTCATTGGCGGTGTACCAACCGCATCTGCAACTGACAAGTCGGTGACATAAATACACAACGGTCACCCTGGCGTATCACGAGTGGAGCTCGATATCTCAACACTCCCCCTCGAGCTCAATCCCAATTCCTGCACACCAAGCAGGTCTCTGAACTTGCGCAGCTTCTCTGCGCCCAATGGCTTCGTGAATATGTCAGCTACCTGATCCTCTGTGCTGACATAAACTAGATCAATAAGACCTAGTAAAACCCTCTCTCGCACATAGTGATAATGCACCTCAATGTGCTTTGTTCTAGCATGATAGACTGGGTTATTTGCCAAGTGTATACTACTCATGTTGTCACAATAAATGACAACTGGCCCATCTGTAGACTGATGCATATCATAAAGTAGCTTATGCAACCAAGCTACCTCACATGCAGCCATTGCTGCACCCCTGTACTCGGCCTCTGTGCTCGACAAGGCAACTGTAGGCTGTTTCTTGCTGCTCCAAGTGATTGCAGCACTCCCGAAAGAGAACACATATCCACTGGTAGATCGTCTATCAGAAATGCTACCAGCCCAATCAGCATCAGTGTATCCATGCAACTGTATCTGAACCCCAGTCTCATAAAATAGTCCATACTGCAATGTGGACTTCACATACCTGAGTATGCGTCTAGCCGCATCCAAATGCGGTTTCCTTGGAGCCTGCATAAACTGACTTACCAATCCAACAGCATAGCTCAAATCTGGCCTGGTAATAGTCATATAAATCAAACTTCCTACTATGCGTCTGTACATAGTAGGGTCTTCCAGAAGCTCACCTGCATCTGCACTCAGCTTCACATTCTGCTCCAAAGGAACTGAAATAGGCTTACATCCTGTCATCCCATATTTGGACAGCATGTCCAATCCATACTGCCTCTGCAAGAGCTGTATCCCACTTGGTGATCTAATCACCTCAATGCCCAAGAAATAACGCAGCTCTCCCAAATCCTTCATCTCAAACTTCTGCTTCAATAGCATTTTCACATGAAGGATATCTTCATCACTGTCACCTGTCATAATCAAATCATCAACATAAATGACAAGTAGCATAATATCTTTCTCTGTTTTTCTCACATAAAGTGAGAAATCTGCCTTGGAAATCTGAAAGCCAATAGTGACAAGATACTGTCCTATCTTGTCAGACCATGCTCTAGGTGCTTGCTTCAAGCCATACAAGGCTTTCTTCAACCTGCAAACAAACTCAGGATGAACAGCATGCACATAACCTAGTGGCTGCTCCATATAGACCTCTTCTTGCAAGTCACCATGCAAGAAGGCATTCTTTACATCCATTTGATGTAAAGACCATTCCTTTGATGCAGCCATAGCAATGACTGCTCTTACGGTTGCCATCCTTGCAACCGGACTGAATGTTTCTTCATAGTCAATGCCATATGTTTGTGCATACCCCTTGACTACTAATCTTGCCTTGTATCTGTTCACAGAACCATCTGCATTGTGCTTCACCTTATAAACCCACTTACAGCCAATTGCATTCTTACCTTTAGGCAAAGGTACTAACTCCCATGTAGCATTTGCTTCCAAGGCATCCATTTCTTCATCCATGGCTTTCTCCCATTTTTCTTTTCCCATGGCTTGCTCAAAAGATGTGGGTTCTGGTTCCTGTATCACTTTGACCATATATGCATAGTGAATGGCTGTAAATCCATCATATTTCAGCCTATCCACAGGATACCTAGCTCTCGTAGACCTGCGCAAAGTAGGTTCACTCCCAGGTGCTCTCAAAACATCCCTGGTCTTCCTTACTCCAGGTGTAACAATAGAAGGAATACCCAACTCATCATCAATGCTCTGTTCTGAGCCACTGGATTCACCATCCACATAAGAGTGACCTGCATTCACATCAAACATGGGCTGATCAACCTTCTCTTTTCCTTTTCGTGATACCTGCATACCACTATCTACATTGCTTTGAGAAGATTCTCCTGATCTCAATCTGCCTATCCATGGCGAAGAATGTGAACCACTGCTAGAGGACGCTCCAGGTCCACTAATATTTTGTGACTGCTGCTGTGAATTTTGTGCAGCATTACCATTTTGTGCATCTACATCATCAATCACATTTACTGGTTTATACCAGCTACTCATCTCATCAAAAACAACATCTCTGCTCACTGTAAACTTACGAGTAGAAGGGTTATAGCATCTATACCCTTTTTGCTGCAGAGAGTAACCAATAAAGATGCACTTCTCAGCTTTTGGATCCAACTTGGATCTCAGCTCATCTGGCACATGTACATAGGCAATGCAACCAAAAATTTTCAAATGAGAAATATCTGGTTTCCTACCAGTATACCTCTCCTCTGGAGTCATTCCATGTATTGCTGCAGTGGGAGTCCTGTTCATTATGTAGACTGATGTAGCAACTGCTTCAGCCCAATAAAAATCTGGCAGGTCTTTTTCATTGAGCATGGCACGAGACACCTCTCCAATATGTCTGTTTTTTCTTTCTGCAATTCCATTTTGCTGTGGGGTATGACTGCATGAATATTGCTGCTTTATGCCATGCTCCTGCAGGAACCTTGCAAACTCATTTGAGAGGTACTCTCCCCCTCCATCTGACCTTAGGCATTTTACTTGCAGGCCTGTTTCTTTTTCAACCATAGCTTTAAGAGTTTTGAAATGCCCAAAAACTTCACTTTTCTTTTTCATAAAATACACCCAAACTTTTCTGCTATAGTCATCAATAAAACTGACAAAATAATGACAGCCTCCAAGAGATGCAGCTTTAGTAGTCCACACATCAGAGTGGATTAATTCCAATGGCTTCTTACTCTCTTGAACATGTCTAGGAAATGGTTTCCTTGCCTGTTTTCCAAACTGACAGGCTTCACATACCTTATGCATTTCTGCAACCTTGAATTTGGGCAATCCTGCAACAATATTTTGGGCCTGCATTGATTTAAGTCGCTGTACATTAACATGACCAATGCGTTTATGCCAGATATCAATATCTGCAACTACACCGGTCCCATGTGCAAACATTGCTGCACTCAATTCAGACATGTCTGCATCCAACGTAAACATTCTGCCCTTCTTCTTTCCTTTTGCTATCAAGCGACCTTTATTTTTCATATCCTCAACAAAGCATCCATGAGGATTAAATCTGACCTGCAAGCCCTGCTCAACCATTTGACCGACAGAAACCAGATTCTTGGTGATATTCGGGACATGAAATACATCAGACAGGTATTTCTTTTTCCCATCCTGCATAGACAAGGGAATTTTTCCAATCTGCACAATAGGATGTGCAGTATCATCACCAGTCTCCACAAATCCTGGTTTTTCCATTTTCCTTGCATCCTCCATCCATTCTGCATGACCTGTCATGTGGTTTGATGCACCTGAGTCAACATACCATACATCATTGCTTTCTTCTGCACTTGTCACAGAATTGTTCATGTGCTGCACCATGAACAAATGCTCATTTCTGTCATCACCCTGTCTGCTAGAAGATGCATAATTCCCTTGTTGCAGTTTTCCATTCATGATGTCATTCTGCTTTTTATAGCAGTCTTTAGCCATATGACCCAATTTACCACAGTAGTAGCATTCAACATTACTGTTTGCATTTTGACCTCTTTGCCATCCACCACGACCTCTTTGGCTCCCCCTGCCTCTAGAGTTACCACGTCCTCCTCCATAGGACTGGTTTTCTTGAGTTTGCTGCATATTCTGATTTCTACCACGGCCTCCAAATCGGCCTCCTCTACCTCTGCCTCTACCTCTTCTAGCATTTGAGTAGAAGACAGCTTCTTTTGAAGTTCCTCCTGAAGAAGATGCACCACCATTTCTCTGCTCCTCAGAAATTAGAAGAGCAATCAACTCCTCAAAATCAGGAAATCTTTCACGAACTGAAATGGATGTCCGAAACTGTGCATAATCCTTTCCTAGACCATTCAAGGTCACAGAAACTAAATCATCATCTTCCACTGGTGACCCAATGGAAGCAAGTGCATCTGCAATCTTCTTTACCTTCATGTGGTAGTCGTTGATGCTCATATTTTCTCTTTGCACATTGTGCAACTCTTGCTTGAGCTGCATTTTCCTGGCTTGCGTATTTGTGCTATACATCTTTGACAGAGTGTCCCATGCCTCCTTTGGCGTACTTGCATCCTGAATATGCACAATCATGGAGTCTGAAATGCTGATAGACAGCCAGTACATAACTTTCCTGGCTCTCTCATGCCATGCTTTGAATGCCTGCATTTGCTGTTGATTGGGAACATCAGGAAGAATTGGTTCTTCTTCATTTCCTGCAACAAATTCCCAATATCCTTTTCCCATAAGGAAATTCGTCATTCTAAACTTCCATGCCTGGAAGTTGTTCTTGTCAAGCTTTTCAGTTACAATCTGTGAGAGAGAATCAGACGCCATTACAAAACACTGCAAAAAATTCTGTCACTGCAAAAACTCGGCTTCACCCTCACAAGGGCAAATCTGCAAAACTGGCGAAAGTGGTATTTGACCACACAGTCACTTCCTAGTGACGATTTTGCATAAACAGGAACCAAGGATGATTCTGAAACTCCCAATGTCTCTGCGCACAAGCATACGATGCAATTTCTACAGTAACTTTTCACCGACCTGTAGAACAGTGGCTGAACAGCATAAAACTGAGCCTTTTCCTGAGTGCGTGCAGAAAACTTCCGCCTCCAAAACAGGCCCCGAAATGGCCTCAAATCAAAAAAATAGGGTCGCCAAGAGCTAAAGCTCTCTCCCGCATGCATATACTGCCCTCTTGCTTCACCGCGAAGGGCGTCTCAACCTGAGACAGTGCACTCCTGCAATTTCCGGCTGTGCTACCTGCAGAGATCTGCTCCCAAAACAGAAAATGAAAGCAACACTGCTCCTCTTACCAGAACACCGCGAGCTTGGCTTGCTTTCTTGAGCTCCTTACCACGAACAAGGCTCTGATACCATGTCAAGATTGTGGGAGAGAAGGAAGGAGTCTCGCTTGAAGCTTTCTTGCTTGCACAATGGGGGAAGACACACAAGGGTGGAGGCTGAAAACAGTTTTCCTCTTCTTAGTTGTGTAAGCCAAAAGAACTCTCGTACAAAGAAATAGAAGAACCCTAGATATGGGTCTCAAAACCAAACTCAACTAACTAAGGTGGCATACTAACCAAGCCACGAACTAGAGTAGATAAGGATAGCTATCATGTAGCTATTATTCATGGGCGGTGTACCAACCGCATCTGCAACTGACAAGTCGGTGACATAAATACACAACGGTCACCCTGGCGTATCACGAGTGGAGCTCGATATCTCAACAATGTGTCTCCATTGCCTTCAGGCATAGGCAATGGCTGAAGTAAACTAGCTGGTTTTAAGGTGATGTCCTTGTTTTGCTGACAAGGCATGCAACCCAAGACAAAGTCTTTCACATCTCTCCAAAGGCCCTTCCAGTAAAAGCTTTTAGCAATTTTGTCATAGGCCTTAAAGACTCCCAAATGACCAGCTATAGGGGCTGAATGCATCTCCTGCATGATTTTATGCTTGAATGGGGAAGGATGAGGGATGGCAATTCGGCCATTATACCATAAAAGCCCATTTTTCAACTGATACAAAGAGTTTTCCACACATTGTCCTTGCTGTAATTTTTGAAATACATTGTTGAAATCAGCGTCTAACAGGTAAGCCTCCTGAAGCTCATGTATCCAATCACTGTGTAACTCCATGATAGCAAAGACTTTACATGTCCACATCCTAGACAGGGAATCAGCCACTACATTGTCCTTCCCATGAGTGTGGGTGATGTCAAAGTCATAGTTCTGTAAGGTGGCTACCCATCTCCTCTGCTTCGGAGTCAGATTTGACTGAAACAAGAAGTACTTGAGTACTCTATGGTTGTTTTTCACTCTAAACCGACTGCCATACAAATAATGATGCCATTTCTTGATGGCATGAAGGATGGCCAGCATTTCCTAATCATAGACATTCATAACCCTCTCATTTTCAGCCAGCTTTCGGCTCTCAAAAGCTATGACCCCATGTTCTTGCAGTAAGACTGCACTAATTCCTCTCCCACTGGCATCACAATGAATGGTGAATTCCCTAGAAAAATCAGGGCATACCAAGATAGGGGCTGAAGCAAGCAAATCTTTCATTTGATTAAAGCTTCTATCTGCCAATGCATCCCAGAAAAATGCTTCTTTCTTCAACCTATCAATGAGAGGGGCTACAATAGTGGCATAGTGCTGAATGAATCTGCGGTAAAATGAGGAGAGACCCAAGAATCCTCTCAAAGAGGTAGTATTTGAAGGTATTGGCCAATCTCTGACACACTGCACTTTCTTTGGGTCGGCTCTAATGTCTGCCTCACTGACAATGTGTCCCAAGTACTCAACCTCAGTCTACATGAACGAACACTTTGTCTCCTTAGCAAAGAGTCTATGCTATCTAAGTATATCAAATATCTGCCTCATGTGCATAAGGTGAGCTTCCTTTGAGCGACTATAAATGAGGATGTCATCAAAAAATACCAATACAAATTTGAATAAGTAAGGCTAGAGTATTTTGTTCATGAGGCTCTGAAACATGGCTAGTGCATTAGTCAAGCCAAAGGGCATGACCAAGAAGTGATAGAGCCCACAATCAGTTCTGAATGCAGTCTTTATCTCATCCCCTTCATGCATGCATATCTGATGGTAGCCGGATCTCAAATCAATCTTTGTGAAATACTTAGCTCCCTTCAACTCATCTAACAAGTCGTCCACCCTAGGAATAGGGTATCTATTCTTGATATTGATCTTATTCAGATCTCTGTAATCTATGCACATCCTGAAAATGCCATCTTTCTTTTTGACCAGCAAGATTGGTGATGCAAAAGGGGATGAGCTAGGCTCAATGAATCCCATATCTACTAAATCCTTGAACACAAAAATCTGGGGATATTTCTTGAACTCTTTCTTGAGCTGTTTAGCTATAATAAGCTAAAATTCACTGATGCTTTTAATTCCCTGTAGGTGAACAAGCTGTCTAGCCCTGAAAAACTACATGTACAGCAATGAAAAATCCATGGAAATGGTGCCCAAAGTTTTCAACCAGTCGCAGCCCAACACAATGTCTATCGGCCCCATATTGAGTGCAATCAAATCCACTTTCTACTCATAATTTTCAGCAAGCTTAATAGGTACAGCTGGGCATACATGAGTACTAATTTCCTCACTCCCATTGGCCACTTGCACCCTCGTTGGTTGCTGTGAATTAGAGACAAAACATTTCAACCTGTCCATGACTGTTCTATTTATGAAACTATGTGTGCTACCACTATCTACCAAGACAAATACATATTTCCCGTGAATCTTGCCTTGAAGAGGAAGAGTGTTGGGGCTCTTAGATCCTATCCAAGCATCCAGGGAGATAGTACAAACAGTGCCAGCAGCATGTGAACCATTCTTATCACCCATATTTACATCTACATGACCACCGGGGTCAAATGGAAAGGTGTCAGCCGGGTCAAAGAATTCTTCTTGCCCACATTCCTCTTCAACCTCATCATTTTTGGCAGTGATTGCAAAGGCACTTGCATCCTCATGATCCTCATCAAATTCATCAAAGACTAACATGCTATGTACCCTTGTTTTTGCATTCCTATAAGCACATTTAGATGCATGCTCGGCTGTATACTTTTCCTCACATTTAAAGCAAAGTCCTTTTTCTTTCCTCTCTTTGTAGAGGTCCATCAGGATAGAGCGCTAACCACCAAAAGCTGAAGCATTTTTACCCATGATGTTCCCTTGTCTATTTTCAGCTCTTCCTTGATTTCCAGTCCTAAAATTACTGTTTTGCCTAGAGGCATTAAAGGTGGGGTATGTGGGGATCTTTGGGGTGCTGAATGGCATATTTCCACCACCATAACTTGCCCCAAACTGCCCAGGCCTTACAGCACTTCTTTGCTACCCAAAATGTGACTGCATAGGTCCTTTTTCTGCCCAAACAGTGGCTGAGATGCCCCTCTTTGCTATCCATGTTGAAATGAAGCATCTCGGCAGTACTTACGAGAGTACCTCTCAGGTAACTCAATAGCTTTGAACAAATCTGATGGACTTTGGGCTGAAACATCAGCCGAGTTGGGGATCCAAACCATAAATGTACTTGTGAAGCTTTGCATCATCACTAATGGACTCAACATACATTGTGAGATTGAGGAATTGGTTTGTGTAGTCACACACCATCATTCCACGTTGCTCTAAGCCATACCATTGCCTTGCAAGCTTCTCCTTCTCAACCGGAGATACAAAGACTTGAATCATAAGAGCTTTGAATGCATCCCAAGTTTCAACAAGATATTGATTTTCCCTCTTTATGTACCACCACCACGTGTGGGCAAAGCCCTCTAAGTGTATCGTGGCAAAGTGTATCTTTTGATCGTCATTTCTTGGCATTATGTCAAAGTAGTCTTCAAGCTTCGAGAGCCATTCTTCTAATTCAATTGGCGGAGGACGACTGGCCGTTGAACTTTGAGAAAATGATTTTTTCTCTCAACTCCCTTTCATGGTTGGGGGGCTATCCCATACACCCAAAGTGGGGCTAATCCATTGGGCTGCCAAGAAATGACCTATTGTTTGAGTGATTCCTTCCAAAAGATGATTGAGCACGCATAGGTGGCATGGGCATGGGGGATGGCTGAGAGTTACTCCTCATCCCATTGTTTATGGGCTCCTCATGCCTTTGTGAGGGCTCTCCTTGCTCAACGCTGATGTTGGGAATGCCCATTCTTCCCAAAATACCTTGGGTACTTACATAGGCTGCATTCACGGATGGGATGGTCACTCTTTCAGCTTGCATGCTTGGTCTATCCTCTTTTTCCTTGCCTTTCATTTGGGAATCAATCCACATTGAGAACTTGGCTGCAAGTACTTCCATGGTAGAGGTTATTTGGCGCATCTCCATCACCATTTGCGCTTGACCTTCCATTACTTCCCTATGCCTCTCCTCATGTCTAGTCTCGTGTGAACTGAGGGTATGATTGAGTGCACTAAAACTTCCCATGGAGTGAGAGAGGTCTTCCTCTTTAACCTCAAAGTTGGTGTCATCCCTTAGGTTGTGCGCATCCCTTATCTGTTGTTGAACATCTTCATTTTCTTTGTTTTTTCCCCTGTTACCCGCCATGTCTAGGTGCAGTCCCGTGAGACCACCTGTCACTATTTTGGCTATAACTAGAGTTAGACAACTCTGATTGGCCTACTTTTTAGATCAAAACGGCGATGGAAATGCCCTCTTTGAGATGAGCATAGGCACGCATTCCAAGGTTTTATACAAAAATTTCTGTAATTAGAAATGTGGGATTGTTCTGTGCAGTCCAGCACCCTATCTACACCTAAGAAAGGCATGTTTTGGGATGTAGGTATTTGGTATGCTCCAAGTGGGTATCCAAAATTGAGTGGGATTCTTGGTAAGGCCTAAGGGTACTCTCCAAGGTCAACACCTCAATTCTTGGGAGTGGCAACACCTCTGGAAATGCAAGCAATTCCTCTACAGCACCTTGAAACAGTCACAAGAGGGCTAAAATTGGGTTCCCCTTCTATTGCACTGTGGGATTCATTGTTTGCTTGGCATCATACATCACTTTAGCATCCCTTATCATGTTTGGCATCACTTTAGCATTACTAAGCATAAGAGTAAGCATTCCCATGACCATATCCAACAAGATAGGCTCTCATACATGCATAACCACTGCCCTTACTGCATATATGACTGCATAGGTGTATCCCATGATACATATATCCATCTTCAATCCAAGTGAAGCAATACATTCCCATAAATCACTGCATACATAGCTGCATGTGTATCTAAATATACATTTGCTGATACATTTTCTGAAGTACAATCATACATCCCATGCACACAAGAGTGTGTCATGCCATAGTCATCAAAATTCCCATCATGCCAAGTCAATTTCTCAATTTCCCAAGAAATACCTGCACCTACAAACGAGTTTTGGGCTCCGGATCACTAGGAGGTGGGCAAAGTCCCCCCCGGGCCAGGTTGTGCACCCCTTCAAGGTCTTTGATGGCAAGGGGGGCCTCTTTTGTCTTGCCACCTCGCCTGGCATCGGGCTTTTCCTCACCCAGAATATACATGGTAGACATTTATTAATTAAACACCGAGCATGAGATGCATTTTAGGAATGGAAATTTTGGCTTTTCATGAAGTGCATAGAATTGGAATTGGGAATAGGGATAGAGAGCTTATCGGCAGCAGTGACTCACTGCCAACTCACCCTTATACAATGGATTTATTAATCAATTTTTGGCTCAACCAATTCACAAGAAGCCAAACTAGTTATGGGTAAGCAAAAGTATAATCTCAATGAAGCTTCAGTATGAATAAAATCCATTCCAATGCCATAGGATCAAATGAGAATGATTGAGATTAATATTCAGCATGCATACAATGTTTGGGACTCCTATTAGCTACTTGGACTCATGCATCCTCTCAAACAAGTGAATAGGATTCAACAAGAGGCTTAATGGGAGAGAATGAGAGCCAAGAATCGATTACCTTGTGTTGTTTGATGAAGATTGCAGCCACTAATGCTACTTCAGTCCTTCATGAGAGCTCCAATTTGATCCCACATGCTCCATAGCTCCAAAATGGTTGTGCTCCGTCAAGAAGAGATGAATTCAAGCTTGGGGAAGAATGATTCTTCAATGGGGGAAGGGCATTGCTTGCATAGACTGGTCAAGAGAAGGATTCCTTCCAAATGAGCACTCTATAATGCCTTCTTGCTTCCAAGAAGCCTTCAAATCTTGAGAATGAGCTCCAATGTGGATGTAGCTTGGAGATAGGATGGCTCACGACCTTCCCATGAAGAGCTCTTGCTAAAATTGAAGCTCTACTTCCATAGCCATGGGTGCCCACAAATGTATGTCTTCAAATCTTGCTTCTAATCTTCTTCCCATGATTCTTGATGGCCAAATCTTGAGCTAGGATTGAAGAGTGAACCCCCGGGACCAAGAAGAGACCAAACTCTTCAAGATTCTTGAGCTCGGTGCCAAGCTTTCATGGCTGCCATGGACTGCATATGATTAGGGTTTCTGAGACGGAAGAGAAGTCCAAGAAGATGAGAAAGGAGGCTTCAATCTTGCCCCAATGACCTGCAAGAAGCTGGGAATGAGAGCCAAGAAGGAGAGGAGGCTTGTGGTGCTGTCATTCTGGCCTAGAATCAGCTCGCATTTTGCACCGTGAATTGCGGGGGCTGCCTAGAGGGGAGAGGAGGTCTCACTCAACACTTCCACCACTTGTCCTGTAGCTCAAAGGCTTAAGGAGCCCCTAGGAAGGAGGGCAAACTCCATGGAAGAGGAAGAGCAAGGTTTGGGGCTAATTACCTCCATGGGAGCTTGCAAGAAGCTTGAGAAAGGGGAGAGAGAAGAGTCTCCCTGAAAAGGAACCCCAACTAGACTTTCTTATAACTCCTATGACCACGGTTACTAAGACTTTACCTTCAAAATGGGCCAAAAATGACCAACGAGCTGCCAAAGTCGGTCTTTCTTCCTCCAAACTTGGTCCAAGCCGCCATTAATGCTCTTGCCTACAATCCTTGTGGTCCAAAAATCTTTGGGAACTCCCCTACTACACCCTGTACCTATGTACATGTGACTCAAAAGTCCATGTGACTAGAAAGTTTTAACTTGGTAAAATGAAGGACTAACTGGGACCAAGAATCTATGTTCTGATACCAATTGTCAAGGAGAGGGACTAGGAGAGAGAAAGAAGAGAGAGAAGACTGCAGAGAAGAAGAAGAAGAAGATAAGAAGAGAGAGAAAGACAGGTACGAGGAGAGAGAAATACTAGAAATGGAGAGAGAAAGACAAGAAGAGAGAGAGAGAAGACATGGAAGCTTGGAGAGCAAGGTGAAGGAGAAAGAAGACTTGTATTAATTATCTGATAATGAAAAATTAAGTCTCTCTCACCTTATATACCAAGAGCCAGTGTAGCTAGTATTTCCCCGTTATTAAGTCCCCCTCTCTTACAGTTGCAATCCCTTGTGCAAAGACAATATGGCCCAAAAGAACTCCTGATGAAATGCCAAAGAAACATTTGTCGGGGTTGAGAGAAATCCCATACTCTCGACATCTATCAAAACACTGCTCTAGGTGTCCCCAGTGCTCGGGATTAAGTTATAGACACAGAAGTCATCAAGATACACCTCAATGAAATCATGCAAATGATTCTAGAAGGCAGCCATCATTACTCGTTGGAAGGTAGCAGGAGCATTATAAAGCCCAAATGGTATCACTCTATAGGCATAGGTCCCCCATTCTATGGTGAAGGTTATTTTGGATTGGTCCTCCTCTGTAATTTGGACTTGGTTATATCCGTTGAACCCATCCAAGAGGGAATACAGCTCATGGCCTGCCACTGTGTCCAACAGTTGGTCTATAAAAGGGATGGGAAAATGATTCTTCTTCGTCTTCAAGTTCAGCTTTCGAAAGTATACACCTATTCGAAGTTTCCCGTTCTTCTTGGATACAACCACAATGGGCAAAACCCATTCACTATTAGCCACGAGATAAATGAAATCGGCTTTAAGAAGTTTCAATAATTCGGCCTTCACCAGAGCATAATAATTAGGATTCATACGCCTTTGTCTTTGCCTTAACAGGTTTGGCATCAGGTTCTAGGTCAATATGATGTTGGCATACTATGGGATCAATCCCCTTTAGGTCTTTGTACGACCAAGCAAACACATCTAAGTTCTCCTTTACTAGATCTCGCATGACCACTAGTTCTTCTTCTAAAAGATTGAGACCCACTTTCAGGTGACGTTAAGTATCGTCAGTATCCAAGAACGTCACTTGACTTTCACCTTCCACTTCGTGAATAAATGTCCCATGAATTGCTTCTAAATAGAGGTCTGACTCTTTCAAGGGAGTAGTGGCATCATCTGATGTTCCACTAGAACTAGTGTTCTCCTTCTGAACAGATGACTCGTTTGTCTGTTGAGATTCATGGAAGGGTATCAGAGCTTTATTTGCTTTTGTGTGAGTAATGATTTCTTCTAGACTTAGGGATTCTTCTCCAAAGGATGCATCTAGGAATGTCACATAGCATGGACCTTCTAGAAGCCATGGCTCTTATAGCTCTGACTTCTGTTGACAAGGGGCATCATCATCATCTTTTCTCCAGAATGAATGGTCAAGTGAGACGGAATTTTGGTGCCGGGAAGTGCTTAAAAATAGCTAAAAATTATAAATATCAAGGGAAAAATATTCAATGTCAAAGGCGGCGGCTCGACCTAGGACGATTTTAAGCGTCAAAGTGCTCTAAGGACGCCCGGGCAACACTTGCGGATTTTTAGTAATTTTTCCATGCGCCTGTGCCGGTCAGTGGAGCTGGCAGTCAGTGCGGGATGCCGAGAAGAGCTCACAGAAATTTTCCGATCGATCGGACGCGTATGCGAGAGGAGCCAGGAAAAATGCCAAAAGGCCGGTCAAGAATTGGGAGGTGCCCAAAAAGGAGAAATGAGGGGCTGCCTTTGTGAAGGGGCACCCCCCCCATGGAAAAAAACGTGATTTAGGAGGGGGGCGGCGGCTGATCAGCGCCGCGAAAAAAACGCCCCCCCCCCCCCCAAAAAATCGATGTGTTGGCTGTAGAGTAAGCCATGAAACCAATCACAGAAGGCAACCACACTCAGTCTCCGCTCCATATCGCTCCGCTCCGCGCGAGGAATGACAGCCTGTAGAGGGAGAGAGAGAATGGTGGAGGCTTGTCCGGCATGGATCGGATTGCTCCACGGGCTGGAAATGGTGACTTGTGATCGTGTTGAGCATAAAGTGCTGCTGATTTTCAGATTTGCAGCCATGGACATGAAACCCGAAACACGCAAATAAGCGGTAATTCAATTTTTTCAAAGGAAATTTGAGATTTCATGGCTTTTGATTGATAAAATGTTGTTCATGTGGGCTAAAAATTGTTTATGTTGCTATTTTCCATGAGTACTTGTTGAACATAATCAGAAAATCAGAAAAATATGCATCTTGTGGCTCAAAATAATACACTAAAACACGTAAAATATGGAAAATCAAGGGAAAATGATATTTTTGGGCATAAAAATTGAGGAATAAATAGGAACACCAACTAAATTTTCATTTTTTCTGCAAGAAAGAACTAAGGGCCACAGCCCATAACCTATTTTGAATTTTCATTAATTAAATAATGCAGAAAATAAGGGAAAATACAAGGAAAATAGAGAAAAATCACTAAAAATAGGGGAAAAATGCATTTTGGATGCGGAAAATTAATGAAAATTAAGAACAATATTTTTGAATGTTTGTGGGGACTGAAGCATGAGGATTTGCCTCAGTTCATCCCCACCTTCTTGTTCTAGTGTGTTTTTTCCGCTTTTTACACATAAAATGATGGCAAAATGCTCTATAAATCCATACAACAATGCAACATTTGATCGATGAGAGGGTAGAGTGGTTAAAATGTGTCTAAATGCGGAGTAAAATGATGAAAAGATTTTTTTTTTTGTTTGGATGCCATATAGGTCGGTGAATAATTATAAAATAAGAGCCTAGTAGCACGAGGGTTTCCTCGGTGCTAGGTTCGTGCAACGCCGCATAAGAACGGTAGTTGAAAATCATTGAAGGGATGTTTTCCACATGTGCACAATATTGATTTTATAATTGTTTGAGCACTTAGCATCCACAACATGCATAAATCATGGAAATGTTTAAAGGTATCAGAAATCCTGGATGCACATCAATTGCTTTCATTAGGATCTTGACCCACATTGAGTGAGAGACAGGACACCCTAAGCCATAAGCTAGTCGTGGGGTCTACGGAAAAGAGAAGTAAGGACAATGGTACATTCTTGTATACGATTAAATTGTACCTTGAGTGGATTTTGTGCGACATGTTTATATGTTGAGCGACGCATCGAGGGGCCAATCCCCAAGGTGTAGGAGAGTCGTAGAGGGGTGGCGGCATTCAGCCGTTGGAGGACCCCGTATGTCAGTGCTTCGTGCCATTAGGCAATGTGTAAGGGACTCCCTCTGAGGAGTAGTGGGTGAGAGAAGAGTGGACTACAAATGACGTAATACAAACGCAAGATGTCTAGGAAGGCAATGTATGTGTCATCAACGCTCCTGGCCGCGAGGCCGTGGGGTTGTTGAGCGCGTGTGATAGAGGTCCGGCTAGTACACGAGCCAATGCCAGCCCGTTCTAGGTTCCATCAGTGGTGCGTCTGCCGGGAGCCGCTTAAAAGTGGCGGTCCTCAAATCCTGGTTGTCTAGGGACCAACCAGCAGTTTATGCCAAAAGACACTGTGATTGATCCGTTATTTAGCGATAAGCATCATCTAGCAAAAATCCAAAAGCAAGAGAGAGACGAAAGAGCTAGGCGACGTGCTGAAATTTTTAGGAGATATTCTCCTAAGCGGAGCAGTGCTGAACCCTTACGGGGGAGTGGATCTAGTGGTCTTTGTGCCACAAGTAGTAAGTTAGGATAAGGTGGAAGCTCTAGTGCTCCCCTTTCTTCCATAAGCCAGTCTACATCAAGTGCGGGAGGTGTAACCCCACCGTCCCCTATTCCTAGTGCAAATCCAATCCTCATCACGGCGCAGCCTATTGCAATTCCAGCAGGAACGACGGATTTACCGGCTCTAGGTTACCCGCTACCCATTTTTAATGGGCTAGTTGAGGAAGATGCGAAACTCGACATTAGGGAGTTTCAAAAGCTGATGTTTAACTGTCGCATCCAAGAACAAGGACATTTAATGATGTTCTTCAATATGACTCTCAAAGGAAGAGCTGCCATATGGTATCATGGTTTAGAAGCCGGAACCATATTGAATATTGATGCATTTTATGGAGCTTTTCGAAGGGAGTTTGCCCCTGAAAGGGGTGGGCAATATTGGTTGCGTGTACTCAACGTGACCCGCCAAGAACCACATGAGGATATTCGGGCTTATGCGAAGAAGATAAAAGAGGTTTTCCATAAGTTGGACACCTCTATTCCTATCCTCGCAGCTGCCCAATTGCAATATTTCCTACATGGTTTGGACTTTAACATCCAATTGCAGTTGAGTAGTGTCCCCTTGGGGGATATAGATACTGCCATTACACGAGCACAAGAGGTGGACTCCCGACTACAAGCAACCTATGCTTCTCGAGGTAATTCGAATATGGGTTTAGTATTGGGAAACAATGTGGCGATGGCCAATGGCAGTAGTGGCCAAGGGATAGCGATGGCTAACCCTAATGGGAGAGGGAACATGATGCAGAATGTCCCTTTATTACCAGCTCCCCCTAGCATATCGATGCCTACGGGCAGTCAAATGGCTCCAAATGGTGGAGGCCAAGCGGTCAATTCTGATACCATGCCTGTGGCTCAACAACCAGTGCCTAATCGAATTGTTAGGCCGATGGAACGACATGGTAATGACCAAGGCTATGAGTCGAGTGCTTCCAATGTTCTTGGCGAGGTTAAGGACATGATGAAGCATTATACCGACATGATTACGGAGCAGTATCGGCAAATAGTCGTTGATGTCAACCTCCTTAAAAAACAACAAATTTTGATAGGAAGTAGATACCCAGATGAGGGCGCACCTTCGAGGTTTAGTTGCAAATGGTGTGGTGGGCAGCACTATCCAAGAAATTGCCCAAATGTTAAGTGCGACATTTGTGGAAAATCCGGCCATTTAGTAGCTACTTGCTGGAGCAAGATCAGTTCCCTCCAACGAGGTAGTCGGCAACAACCACGGCCTGTTAATCATCGTGCGCAAGGAAATGATTCCCAGCGAGAAGATGGGCCTAAACAAATACTTCAACGACCAAAGACTACATTGGAGGAGCTACCAAGTGGTAGTGGGGTTAGTTTGATTGAGGCTGTACGCATTAACGATGCTGTACGCATTAACAGGCGTTCTTACAAGAGGTCAAAAGGGTAGAGAAGCCGACAAGGATAAGCCTGTCGACGAAAACCCTAAACAAGGCGACAAAGGAACGCAAGTTTTGGATCCTGCCATGGAAGGGGGACCTTTGAAGCCTCTGGAGAGTAAAGCTGATAAAGAACCACCAAAGAAGAAGGTGAAAGTTAAAAAAGAGGCAATAAAGCCGGTTTAGCGACCTAAAGAGCGGATGGTTTGGCGTGAAAAGAGAACTCTATCGAACTATCATGAATTCGATTTGGCGAGCTCTCTTTGCAAAGTCAAGCCGGATGTGAATCTTTTACAGCTTATTAAGCTTTCCCCAGGAGTACGCAAGGAATTTAGAAAGATCCTACGTACCGGGTATATCGTAGAACCTTTGGGTATTGCGCGAGTTGGTGATGATTGGTTCGAGCATGCTGAGAAGCATTGCCCAAGGGTTGCAGCCTATGTCGATGGGATATTAGTAGATTATGCCATTGTCGACACGGGATCATCTGTTAACATTATGAGTTCTGAACTGATGGAAAGGTTGGGTCTTGCGATCCAGAAAGATACCTCCACAATTCTCAGAATGGCAGATGATAGTTTGAAACAGTCGGAAGGTTGCATTACTAAGGTCCATGTCACTGTTGCAAATGTAGAATGCCTATTGGACTTTAGGGTGATCCGTTTTGCAGGCCGTCCAAGTTACCAAGTATTACTCGGATGACCTTGGATCTTGCAAGCGGACTGCCAAGTGGATATACCCGTCGGTCGACTAATATTCAGTAGAGATGCCCAGCGTGTGGTGGTTGATGCTTATCCTGAGTCCCCGCAGAGTGAGAGAGCTCCTCTATCTTCTACAGAATTGGAGACATTAGAAGATTTATTTGCCAGTGAGACATCATCGAGTGATGAGTCCAAAGAGGGATCCACCACAGAAGACATCTATCAGATTACTTTGAACGAGCCGATAGAGGTCCAAGATCATATAAGAGATGCAGATGTTATCGAGCTAGACCTTGGTACGCCTGATGATTCACGGCCAATCAAATTAGGTTCTATGCTCACCACAGCAGAAAGGGAGGACTATGTGGCCTTGATTCAGGAATCCCGTGATATCTTTGCCTAGAGTTATGATGAGCTGAGAGGCATTCCTCCTAGTCTTGCTGTTCATACAATTCCGTTGAAAGAGGGCAGTCGTCCTATACGGCAGAAAGTAAGGCATATGCCTTTCGAACTAAGGGACGGGCTGTTTGAAGAGTTACAGAAGCTTCGAAAAGCGGGTTTGATTTTTCCTGTGCAACACACGGAATGGTGTTCGCCAGTTGTGATCAGAAAGAAGAAGAATAATCAAATCCGATTATGTGTAGACTTTAGGGAGCTGAATAAGCAGACAGTTAAGGACTACTACCCGTTGCCATTTATTGACCAGATTTTGGATCAATTAGCGGGTAGGGAAATATATTCGTTTATGGATTGCTTTGCAGGATACAATCAGATGGCAATTGCAGAAGAGGACAAGTTGAAAACAACTTTTATTACTGTATTTGGTACTTTTGCGTACCATGTGATGGCCTTTGGTTTATGCAATGCGCCTGGTTCGTGGCAACGAACAGCAAATAAGACATTCGGTGACATATCCCCTGAAGAGTTGAAGGTGTTTATTGATGACTTAGGGGCCGCCACCGTGAGAGAAAGGTAGTTGATCATTTTAAGAAAATGTTTTGAGCGCTGTAGACAATATTGCATCGCCCTAAACCCACGGAAGTGTTTTTTTGGGAGTACCTTATGGGCTATTACTGGGTCATGTGGTCAGTTGGGTAGGAATTGCGACAGACCCCGAGAAGGTCAAAGTTATAGTTGCCATGGGTCCACCACGCACTCCGAAGGAAGTTCATAGCTTTCTGTCTTCGGTTGGTTATTACCATAGATTCATAAACGCCTTGGCAGAAAGAACGTTGCCGCTTACAAATTTATTGTCCTTTAGCTATTTGTTTGTATGGGGTGACCCTTGTAAGATAGCATTCAAGGATGTGAAACAAGAGCTAGCAAGAGCTCCCGTTTTAAAAGCACCTAAAAGAGGTGAGGTGTTCTATATATTCTCAGTAGCCACCATGTATAGTATCTGCTGCTGCTGTTTAGCCCAAATTTGGGAAGAGAAGTGGTACCACCCGATTGCTTTTGCTAGCCGGAAGTTGGGGGTATCCGAAATCAATTATACCTACATGGAGAAATTGTGTCTAGCGATGGTCTTTGGGACCAAGAAATTCAGGCATTCTATTCTCTATGAGAAAGTCGTGCTTTATATGAAGGCGGAGGGACTTCGATTATTGATGAATAAGCTATAGCCGCCTGATCGTCTAGCAAAGTGGTTGATCACTTTGAAGGAATTTGATTATGAAATCATGAGTAAGCTACCAAGGTTGCAAGGCATCGTGGAATGTCTAGTGGACTTTGGGGAGCCGAAGGAATCTGTGGCTGAAGGTAGTGATATGGAGTTGTTATTTAAAATAGATACGGCATCTATTCCCTCCTGGTATACTGCAATAACGCATTATTTATCGACGGGAGAGGTGGGATCCGAATTATCTAAAGCTGAGAAACGGAAAATTAAGCAGCAAGCATTAAAGTTTGCCTTGATTGCAGGTACATTATATCGGAAAGGGGTTGATGACATCTATCGCCGATGTGTGATACCTGATGCGGTGCCATTCATTTTGGAAGAGTGCCATGATTCTGCTTGCGGAGGCCATTTTGCAGGACGGCTTACAGCACAAAAGGCTTTAAGAGCAGGTTATTGGTGGCCTACCATCTTTCAGGATGTGTTTGCGTATGTTAAGAGATGTGATATTTGTCAACGACATGATAGTCGAGAGAATAGGAAACGACCACTTACCCCTATTATAGCGATACTTCCATTTGAGAAGTGGGGAATAGACTTTGTGGGTCCTATTACTCTATTGTCGACTACGCAAAAGAGGTACATCATTGTAGCAACTGACTACTTCACAAAGTGGTTAGAAGCACGTGCAACAAGGAAAGATGATGCTAAAGAAACTGCTAGTTTCCTTTTAGAGCAGATAATATGCCGTTTTGGTCCGCCAAAAGAATTAGTGTCGGACCGCGGAACCCATTTCCTGAATAAGGTGATCAAAAGCTTGACAGAGACTTTGCAAATCAAGCACAACAAGACAACCCCATATAACCCGCAAGCCAATGGGCAAGTTGAAAGCACCAACAAGCAGCTTGTAGGCATCCTGTCCAAAATTGTGTCGGAAAAGAAACGGGATTGGGATAAAAAGTTATAAGTGGAAATGTGGGCCTATAATACGACCTTCAAACGAGCCACTGGCCATACCCCGTTCAAGTTAGTATATGGGGAGGAGTGTGTCTTGCCTTTAGAGCTTGAGTTGCCGACTATTCGGTTTGCCATCAATCATTCTTTGAGTGATGAAGACGCACTTTTTGAGCGCTTGACGACACTGGCACATTTAGATGAGCTTAAGCTGCAGAGCTTATTGCACCAAGAAGTGGCAAAGCGCCGAATGAAGCAGCTACACGACCTCAAAGCCAAGAAATACACCTTCAAGAAAGGACAGCTTGTTCTGTATTATGGCGCATGACGTGAATTATTTCCAGGCAAGCTAGAGCCCAAATGGGATGGGCCCTATAGGATCGTTAGAATAGGAAAGAATAAATCCACAGTCTTGTTAGCTGACCTTGAGGGGATAGAATTTAAAAATAAGGTTAATCTTAATAAGATTAAACCTTATTATTTCTTATTGCACTAATACTATGACTGCCTTGCAGGTCTAGGAGAGATCGATCAAACATCTGCAAGGAAATCGTGATAGAGGTTGATGGGTCGTCTGATCCCTTATTTAGAACACCCATATTTAGAATAGAGGTATCATCAGGGAAAGCTCATTTGGTGGAGCAAAGGATACAAGGTGATTGAGCAAGAAGGCGGGACATTTATTTGGGAGATCAAGGTCTTCTGCCATCACTGTCTATAAATTTTGGCGAGCATCCATGTTGAATTCAATGATGATGGAGGGATGGAGCCTACAGTCCACCCGTTGAATATGCTGAATTTCGATTACCATAATTACGAGTAGAGTTCCGGATGGTGGGATATGTAAACCCTTTATGGACGTACACCTTGTACTTTGATGGGGCGTCCAGGGGTGCATGCAAAAAAGGAAGTGTAGGAGTTGTCATCCAGGACCCCCGATGACGCATTGTCATGAAGTTAGCTGCTTATCTCGAGGTGAATTTTACCAATAACATGGCCGAATACAAAGCCCTGATTATGGGTTTGAATATTGCAAAGAAGGGTGGTATCCGCCAGTTATTGGTGAAAGGGGACTCTCAGTTGGTTTTAAATCAACTCAATGGGACGTATATGGTACGAAACCCCATCCTTTGCATGTACCATCATACTACCATAGCCCTACTAGACGAATTTGATAGAGTGTCTTTTCAGCTGATTCCACGAAACTGGAATTAGTTTGCCGATTCATTGGCTAATTTTGCGTATGAAGAAGACCTCTTCTTTAATTGTGGCCCTTGTCCCGATCTATCTATTGATGGTGAGACAGGACCTGGTCGTTTGTGGGGTATGCTTTCTGAACATGCCCTCTCTGGTAGACGATGGTTGATCTGGGTGATGCAGAGGGTAGGCGAGACTCATCTGCCTTTATTATCTTGGACCCACAGACTGATTAGACAACATGTGATGCGAACACCTCTTGCGATATACGCAAGAGGGATGGGTCATAATTTAATGCACCTAGTTTAGGGCTACGAGCCTCTAATCCCCTGGGAATGGTATGCTTTGATGTCTATCATAGTGTTTCCAGGAGGATGTTATGCGTAGTCATGTTTTATTTCATTAGGCCAAGAGGGCCGATTCAGTTTTGTAGCAAAGTCATGTTTGATTTCATTAGGCCAAGAGGGCTATTTCCCTGTCTAGTGCGGGTGCGTTTAATCGGGTTTTTGTTTTAAGTGTTGTGCTGGACAAGTTTCGTGTTCGTGAATGTTGGTGGAGCCTGGAGGAGCCTTTGCTACGATGGAAGCTTCTTGTGGCCAATCCAGGTGATACCTCTCCTTTACGAGTACCTTTCTTTCCTGTTATATGTGTACTTGTACTTGTCGAGGGGATATATTTTTGTTGGGGACCGGGAGCCAAGGCATGAAGTCCCAGGTTTAGGCTAAGTATGTTTGAGGGAGGTCGGAGTAGTCACTTCCTCCTGTAAAGACATTGTCAGGCATTGGAAGACCTGTTTTAGAAGAAAGTCCGAGTGGCCCTGTTCTACTAGCCTGCTAGGCAGCCATTCTAGGAGTTCTTGTTAGTAGTGAGGCAGTTAGAGAAGCCTGCCAGAAGATAATAATGATGATGCCAAGAAACCCTGAACATCCTACAAGATGAATATAAATACGAAGGTGTGTAAAAAGGGGTTCTAACCCCTATCAAAGAAAAGAAAAAAAAAATGAAAATATATAAGCAGTTGATCATTGCCTTGCGAAGGCCTGGTAGGTTCCTGGGGACGAGTCAGACCCGGGGCCGATACCTTGTCTTCCTAGGGGTGGCTTCTTGCTGGAAGAAGAAATAACAAAACAAGGAAGGTTGGAGCAAAAATAAAAGTGAGCGTTAGAAAAGGATTAAGTGTCGCCTTGCGAGGGCTTGGTAGGTTCTTGGGTGCCGAGCCAGGTCCTGAGGCCGATGCCCTGTTTTCCTTGGGTCACTACGCTTAGCTCCCTCCTTTTTACATGCCCAAGTATGTTCATAAAATAAAAACCCTAAAAGAAGAAATGTAATCAAAGAAAATACTCCTTGATCAGGCTATAGGAGTCCTCGCCTTGTAGGAGCTCCTAGTTGTGTTGTTTTTAGTTGGTAAGTAGTTTAGACTACCACTAGGGCAACCTCTTTGATAGGTTTTTTAGTTTGGCTGTGTTGGAGCAGTTGGTTAGTGACTCGCTTCAGACCTTCTATTAGATGATGCTAGGCCTACTCCTTGTGGATGTCATGCCTTGGTTCTGTCCAGGGGTAGGGGGAGCATTGTGCTGAGTTTTATTATATATTTATTTCGTATCAGCTTGATGCTTCTTTGGTTGTTTATGTGTAGATATGTTCGTGGATTCGACGGGCTGAGTCGCCCTATCCCGTGGTCACCAATGAGAGCGGAATTTTGGTGCCGAGAAGTGCTTAAAAATAGCTAAAAATTATGAATATCAAGGGAAAAATATTCAATGTCAAAGGCGGCAGCTCGACCTAGGACGATTTTAAGCGTCAAAGTGCTCTAAGGACGCCCGGGCAACACTTGCGGATTTTTAGTAATTTTTCCATGCGCCTGTGCCGGTCAGTGGAGCTGGCAATCAGTGCGGGATGCCAAGACGAGCTCACAGAAATTTTCAGATCGAGATTCGGACGCCGTATGCGAGAGGAGCCGGGAAAAAGGCCAAAAGGCCGGTCAAGAATTGGGAGGTGCCCAAAAAGGAGAAATGAGGGGGTGCCTTGTGAAGGGGCACCCCCCCATGGAAAAAAACGTGATTTAGGAGGGGGGGGCGGCTTATCAGCGCCGCGAAAAAAACGCCCCCCCCCCCCCAAAAATCGATGTGTTGGCTGTAGAGTAAGCCATGAAACCAATCACAGAAGGCAACCACACTCGGTCTCCGCTCCACGCGAGGAATGACAGCCTGTAGAGGGAGAGAGAAAATCAGTCTTTCTCTCTCCTCCCTCTCTCTTCTAAAGGCAAGTTCATGTGGGAAGAGGAAGGAAGAAGAAAGAATGGTGGAGGCTTGTCCAGCATGGATCGGATTGCTCCACGGGCTGGAAATGGTGACTTGTGATCGTGCTGAGCATGAAGTGCTGCTGATTTTCAGATTTGCAGCCATGGACATGAAACCCGAAACACGCAAATAAGCGGTAATTCAATTTTTTCAAAGGAAATTTGAGATTTCATGGCTTTTGATTGATAAAATGTTGTTCATGTGGGCTAAAAATTGTTTATGTTGCTGTTTTCCATGAGTACTTGTTGATCATAATCAGAAAATCAGAAAAATATGCATCTTGTGGCTCAAAATAATACACTAAAACACGTAAAATATGGAAAATCAAGGGAAAATGATGTTTTTGGGCATAAAGATGGAGGAATAAATAGGAACACCAACTAAATTTTCATTTTTGTTGCAAGAAAGAACTAAGGGCCACAGCCCATAACCTATTTTGAATTTTTATTAATTAAATAATGCAAAAAATAGGGGAAAATACAATGAAAATAGAGAAAAATCACTAAAAATAGGGGGGAAATGCATTTTGGGTGCGGAAAATTAATGAAAATTAAGAACAATATTTGTGAATGTTTGTGGGGACTGAAGCATGAGGATTTGCCTCAGTTAATCCCCACCTTCTTGTTCTAGTGTGTTTTTTCCGCTTTTTACACATAAAATGATGGCAAAATGCCCTATAAATCCATACAACAATGCAACACTTGATCGATGGGAGGGTAGAGTGGTTAAAATGTGTCTAAATGCGGAGTAAAATGATGATTGTTTTTTTTGTTTGCATGCCATATAGGTCGGTGAATAATTATAAAATCAGAGCCTAGTAGCACGAGGGTTTCCTCGGTGCTAGGTTCGTGCAACGCCGCATAAGAACGGTAGTTGAAAATCATTGAAGGGATGTTTTCCACATGTGCAAATTATTGATTTTATAATTTTTTGAGCACTTAGCATCCACAACATGCATAAATCATGGAAATGTTTAAAGGTATCAAAAATCCTGGATGCACAGCAATTGCTTTCATTAGGATCTTGACCCACATTGAGTGAGAGACAGGACACCCTAAGCCATAAGCTAGTCGTGGGGTCTAGGGAAAAGAGAAGTAAGGAAAATGGTACATTCTTGTATACGATTAAATGGTACCTTGAGTGGATTTTGTGCGACATGTTTATATGTTGAGCGACGCATCGAGGGGCCAATCCCCAAGGTGTAGGAGAGTCGCAGAGGGGTGGCAGCATTCAGCCATTGGAGGACCCCCTATGTCTATGCTTCGTGCCATTAGGCAATGTGTAAGGGACTCCCTCTGAGGAGTATTGGGTGAGAGAAGAGTGGACTACAAACGACGTAATACAAACGCAAGATGTCTAGGAAGGCAATGTATGTGTCATCAACGCTCTTGGCCGCGAGGCTGTGGGGTTGTTGAGCGCGTGTGATAGAGGTCCGGCTAGTGCACGAGCTAGTGCCGGCCCGTTCTAGGTTCCATCATCAAGGCAACAGGAGCCACTGATGAACTTAATCTCAACTTAATTTTTATGCCTTTGATCCATTGCTTATGCAAATTCTGCATACTTTGTGGTCCATTGGTCAACCTAAATGGAACCATGGTCATTCCATCTAACACCCCGAGATCTTCGGCCTCTGAGGTTCTCTGTAGGGACATCAACAAGATCATCCACTATTAGAGGATCTTCTTTGACTGCACTTTCATAACCTGCTTCATTTTCTTCCTCATCGTGTTCATCCTCTTCCTCTGGAGGCTCTATCTCTACTTCTGTAGAGGCTCTATAGGAGAATAACGGGTCCTCCATCTATGTGTCTGTTTCTAATTCTGCTTCTATCTCTGGCTCTGTCTCTGTTAACATCTCTACGACTGACATGTAACAGGGAGAACAATACATCCATGCTTCTATCTCGCTGTCAGAGATAATTTCAAAAGTTAATTCTAGTTGAGGTAGGAGGTATTCTCCCATGGACAAAGACTTTGCTTCCTTTGGTAGTTGGCTTACAGCGCCCACTATTAGAGATTGTGCCTCTATTTTCTTGGGAAAGATTTGTTTAACAACCTCTTCATCTCCTGATGTACCATCTGTTATTTCGTTGGAGGAGTCAGTTATGACTTCGATGGATGTGGATCCATTGCCTTTTTGCGATCCATACAATTTCAACACCACTTTCCAAGGTCTTTCCAATAGCATAGGATATGAGGTCCCATGATAGGTCAGGCAGTAATCTTTTCCTGCAAGGGTTGTTTTTACGTATGGGAGGATGCCCAACGGTTTAATTCTGCTTTAATCTGCCAATCTGATAAGCCACTGTGTAGGTTGAATTCCTTGCAACCCTAAGTCCTTCATTGTCACATCCATCATTATGTTTACTAATGAGTCTCCATCAATCAATGCATCTAAAATAAAGCATCCTTCTATCCATACACTAATCTCTGGGGTTCTAGGATCTAGGAAGGCATTAGCCACATCTACTTCCTTTACAAGCTCCGGGGCCTTATTGGTCTTTGTCACTGTTGAAGGAGCAATCCTTAGTCCACGTCTTCTTGTCAAGATACTTTTGAATTTCTTTCCACAGCTAGGAGACAACATCAACAAACTGTCGGAATGTTAAGTTTGGTTTAAAAGTGTCTAGATCTTTTACCAAGTCTTATTCTTTGATAGGATCCACAGGCTTTTCCAGCATGTTGGGGAATGGGACTACACGCATTTTCATCTTTCCCTTTTCTTCTAGCAATGGCAGTATCGACACTTCCTCTGTTTTTGGAGGTGCTTCTGTATCGTCTATCTCCTAGACCTCTGGTCCTATTTTTGGGACTGTCTCTGTGACTCTCTGTGGCACTACAGTGCTCTGCACTGCACTGTTATGTCCTGTACTGCTCTGTCCCTCTATTGTTTGGCAGGTTGAACTTCACAGCCTTGGCAGGGGAGTTGTTCTCTTCCTGGACAACTGGTTCCTTCTTCTTGGTGCGCATGATAGCGACAACTTCCAACTCCACCAAATTGGAGGCAAGCTCTTGTTCCTTCTATTGGCTATCAGTGGCATTGGCCTTGATAGGGGCTAGACTTGGATAGCTGTCCTTTGCAGTGTGGCCTTCTCCTTTACATCGACTGCATAAGGGCTTGTAATCCACAGATCTTCTGGGGTTTGGACAATTTGGTGAGATATGACCCTTTTCTCCACATCTGTAACATTCCACCTCAGATCTCGTCGTCCTCTATAACTTTGAGAGAAAAACCTCCTTGGACCGAAATTAGGACCAAACTCCCTAGGCTTTGGTCCAATATCCTGTGTCATCATTTTGTATTCTAGCAAGTTGAATCTTGCCTTTTCATCTTTTTGTCTTCGTTCATGCATCTCTTTCAAAGAGCAAATATCCTTTGTATGGTTCTTCTGCAAACAATAGGAACAAAAGGCTCCATGAATGGTTGGGTTTTCAGATACATTCAGTGGCTAAATATCTCGCTTGATGACACTTTCCGCACCATGTATTAGAACGCATCACATCTCTCCCAGCTTCCCGTAGGAGTAGTTATATTGGCGGTATTTACCTTCAGCATCAATAGATGCTCTGTAATCACATCCATAAGCTCTTTCTTGATACTTGCACAACTGAGTTGGATAAGTAGTCCTTCAGATTTTCACCTCCTGAAGTACTTGTAGTAGGGTTTTGGGAAGCTTCTGTAATTACTGCATACACTGGTTGGGTTGATCCAGAGGGTCCTCTATTCTGGTTTTGATTCAGAACTCCTATTTTGGGGTGGTTGATTCCAGTTGGTAGGGTTCCACTATTGTTGAGTCGCCATTGGAGGAACTGTTTGAGGCCATTGTTGTTGTGGTTGAACCATCATTTGAGGCACTGTCATCTGTGGCGACCACAGTGGATTAGGTGGTGCATTTTACTGCGGCACTGTTTGCATCTAGGGATAGGGATAGGGAACTATCCCTGGGACTGCATTTGGTGGGTATACCATTCCTGGCATGGGAGGAGGTAAGACTCCTCTTCCTGGAGTCATTGACAACCTTACTTCAACTTCATCATACAATCTTGCACCTTCCACTGCAGCTTGCAGATTGACCGGCTGGTCTTCTTAATTCCACGAATTTGCAAAGTTCTGGTTGTAGGCCTCTTAGGAACACTCCTTTCTGGATACCTTCGTCCAAATGATGGTTAGTCCATCTCTTCAAGATGGATTCCATTTGCGAGACATAAGCTTCTACTCTTTCTCCAGAGGACTGACATGAACTCCTCTCGCATCCACTGTTTAGAACCTTTACACCTGAATTGAGTAAGGAAGGCCAACTTCAAGTCGTCCCATGTGCCAAAAGTTCCTGCTGCTTGTCTCTCATACCACTGAAATGCCGCACCTTTGAAAGTGGCGGGGAATATAGCTAGCCAATGCTCAGGGATTCTAGCATTGTTAGCCACACATGCTACCATAAACTCTGCTATATGAAGATCAAGGTCTTCATTATACTCTCCCTTAAAAATTGGCAATCAGACTACATTTGATGGCTTGTCATCAATATTTCCAGGACAAATTTGACTAGGAAGGGGACCTTGAGTCGCCATGGGGAATTCTGTAAAGAGTACTTTTAGGGCTTCAAAAGAGGCTTCTGCTGCGAGCTCATTCTCAGCCTTGATTCTTGCCTTCTCTCTTCTCACTTACCTCTGGACTCGTTCTAACGCTTGCCTCTTGATTGCATCACATTCATTAGGGGCTTAGCTCCAACCAGTTGTTCAGTACTCAACAGAATAGAATTAGAGAGGGCTTCAGTCTCTGGGGCATTCTCTAGCCAACATCTCTTCTACTTCCTTCTTTTCAACATCTCTGAATTTGGCTTTTGAACCACTATAGAGGGGGAGATATTCTATTCTGAAAGTATCAAAACTCATTCTTCTTAGGATCGTTGTTGTACTATCATTATAATGATGCCAGCTTCTGAGGGTTTCAATAGTGTATGTTGTGAAAAACACTTTGTCTACCAACTTCCAGTGGGTTGCTAATTGGACAAACAAAAGATTGTTGGTGCACCGAGCATCCCACATATCTTGCTATTGAGTATCCACGAACAAATTCCAACTCTTTTCCTTCTTGTTTTCGTGAACCTCCACAGACCACGACTCCTGAAGCTTCTTCACAATCTCCCACTTGATGATGTCTGGAAACTTGTCAATAAATGTCAAATATTCCATGGATAGTCATTCTCTCTGCTTCTACTCTTCAGTTTGTTTCCAAACAATTTGCCACCAAGATGCACATCTATGTTGCCTCAATAGGAAGAGGAAATAGTCCACCGCATAGAGCTTGCATCATGATTTTAATATGTTTCCGCTATTGTGGGATGAACTTCTTGTGGAAAGTGGCTTTGATAATGAGAATCTCTAACTCTTCAGTGGAAGAATGAACTTTGCAAACATCCATTGAATTCTTTTCTTCTTGGCAATGTCATTTCTTTCATTTTCAGCCTCTTCTGATGCTTGCTGATGGCAAGTTTCCCTGGGTGGCTATGCACCAAAAACATGGAGCCCCAAGAGAGACACCAAGGAAAGGGGGATTCTACTACAAGAAAATCTATCTTGTAACATCAACAAGCTTTTATTTCATTCTTTTGATGACCAAAACAAAGAAAACAACAATTCTTCACGCAGCATCATAGTAGATATCTCCCACGGATTTGATAGAATCAACCATAATCTTCAATATCCTCACAAAATCCATCAATATAACAAGGAACATAAAATAATACACCATTTTTTAATGGAAATCAATCACATAGTATTCCTCTTCAATGTCCTCATAGTTTTCTCTCTCAATCTCTCATATACAGATACACTGTTTTGATAGAATTGGCTCTCTCTCTCTCTCTCTCTCTCTCTCTCTCTCTCTCTCTCTCTCTCTCTCTCTCTCTCTCTCTCTCTCTCTCTCTCTCTCTCTCTCTCTCTCTCTCTCTCTCTCTCTCTCAATAATACATCATCTCCTTACTACAGTACTCAATAATGGCACTTAATAATCCCTCTTAGGTCATGGATGCACCTCCCAAGAGGTATGGGAGGTATGAAAGAGCACCAAAGCCACTACAGTGTCTCTTCATAGCTCACTACTATCACTATCACTTCAGTCTTCTCTTCAGTCTTCAGCAACTGCTTCTTCCATTTGTTTAAGCTCTTTTCAACTTTGATTCATCCTTTCCAAAAGCTAGAAAACTTTTTCCAAAGTCATACATACATTCTAAAGAACACTTGCAGAAGATCTACAGAGAACAGAACAGAATAGGAACAGAGCTAAGACAGAGGCTCTACAAAAGGTTTACAGAGGGTTACAAAAGGTCATCAGAGAGCAGCAGATCCTTCTAACTCATACTAAAACCATTCCAAACTATCAAAAAACTATTCAATAAGCTTGCAAAATATTTCAACCTTCATCAATCATCAATCCATGCTTCATACAGAAGAAAATTAGAACAAAACAAAAGCTATACAGAAGGTATTAGAACAAATCAGAACCTCAATAGAACCTATCAAAACATCACATAGCCTCATATTTCTATTGAGAATCATCATGAACTTCAAAAAAATAATCAATATCATCCAAAATACTCCCATTAACAACCATACATCACTCAAAATCCATCAAAAATCAACCATTTAGACCTCAAAAACAACAAAAATCAGTCAAAATTTTAATCTTTTTCCACTCTCAACAAATCACCTAAGACCAAATGCACCAAAGGGGACCTACTAGTCCACCTAAGGCACATGCAATTGAGGGAAGAAAAGAAGTAGTCAAAGGAGTCAGAAGCCAAAGAGCAAAGGAAGCCCCAAGATCTACTGAAGTGCTTCACAAAGTTCAAAAAGGGCAATAGAGTGGGGATCTTGTTAGGAGCTAAGAGGCAAGGACATGCAAGCAAACCAATAGAGGGCCCCGCCAAGGTCATAGAAGCTAACTTAGCAAGGAAAGGTGAAAAGCCTTGACCCATATTCATAGCCAAGGACCTAGTTGAAAAAGAGGAGGCTAATCTTGTCGCTCTCTTACAAGAGTACATAGATGTGTTTGCTTGGTCCTTAGACAAACTAAAAGGAGTACATCCGAGGGTTATGACTCATAACATCCCCTAAATTGATGAGAATATGAATATCTAAATGACCCTTGGCATAAGACGTAATGAGACATAGCTTGCATGCTTGTTTGCATGAAATCTTAGTGTCTATGAGTTTCTCAACTACCTAGGGAGCCTTGATGATACAAATTCTGATTCTTTCCATGAGCAAGGCATTGTGCATACCTCTGTTACTAAAGGCTCATCTAAGAGACCTAGTTCTAATTGGTCATAGCTTTTAGCAAGTGTGGTAAAGATGGCATCCAAATGCCGAAGGCAACCAACTAAGTCATCCCTTGTATTTTTAGCTAAGTCTGTGGCAAAGGTAAGAATTGAATGTCATTCATAAGAAGGTTTAAGGCCTACTAGGGGGCTGGGGACTCGAAAGCTCAGCGGCAGCTGATGTCTGTGATTGCGGTTGTTCCAAAGTGTGTGGTTTGGCCTCTCATGTGCTAGGCTTGGTTTGGGATTTTGTGCCAGATGTCTATGAGGTTGAGTAGCACTTTTTCCTTCTAGGCCTTGAGTATGAGTTCCTAGACTTACGAGGTCATGATTACGAGTCATAAAAGACTGGGGTAACAGTTTGATCTTCCTAGCCAATCAAACAAAAGCAATAAGAGTGGATATGGATACTTGGAAGACTATACCAGTCGCCATCTTAGCTATGCTCAAGGGCGATGCTTAGATCAGGAAATCTTACTAGCCACTGACTAAGTATATCCCTTGCCCTGAGGATAAGCAAGACTAGATGCATGTGCTAGCCACAATCGATCTGCCATTCTCAAATAATGAGGAATATGAGCAAACTACTAAGGCATTTAGTAAGCCCAGAGACACGCACTCAGTACCAATCTGCATGATGGCTAGGAGCTTGCATGTATGACCCACCTCTATCACATTTTATGTCCCAAACAACAAACGAGACCTCCACGAGATCTTAGAGCACTTGACAACAGACAAATTATTTGGTAACCCAACCGTAGATCTTAAACCACTCAAGGATGTATTGGATGAACCCAAGTAGCAATGGACCAAGGTGCACGACATAAACTTGATGTACAATTGGGCCTTAGCCACCGATGATAAGGAACCACACTTAGGAGATGACAAGCAGTCAGATGAGGATAGTTCAAATGATGAGTATGAAGGACTACTATTCCATGAACAAAGACTGTACATAGGAGGATTGTAAAGAGGAGACCAACAATATGGAGTTCGAGACCCTCGACAATGGAGAGGGCATAGGCTTCTTCAATGGGAGCTGCATAAAGAAGTACTACCCTCCCATGCATCCATTGCATGAGCCTCTCATGCTGCTAGAGTCCCTTGTGAAAGTCTGAGTCGCCACAATAATAGAAATTGAGGAAGATGAGGAGGTAGTGGCACCCGCTTAGCTGCGCATAACGGTCACTGCCCAACAGACACATACCTTTGATGCATTGATCGATGAGGGAGCTAATTTCAATATATTAACTCATGATCATTGGACTCAAATTGGCCGCCCACAACTACAACCTACCAATGCCAAACTCAATCCATTTGGGGGTCAATCATATGCTCTTCTAGGAAGGTGCAAAGTAGCAGCCTCTATCGAGTCTGAAAGCATATCCATAATCCTTTATGTGTTGCCAAATGCAAAGGATGCTAGTCAAGAATCATTGTTAGGATGCTCATTTAAAAAGCAAGCACATTGTAATGTCAACTATGACTCATAGTGTATTCACCTTACTATCAGCGATGTACGAATAGTCACGGCTTCAAAAAGGGCAGCACGACTCCATCAAAGCTTGCGAGGCCACTGGTAGAGAAACCCACCACCAAGTCTAAGGAGGGGGGTCGAGACTTGTCACAACCCACTATGCCACACCATCAACACACCACTGATATCAAAGCTAAGGCCCCTAAACCATAGTTTAAGTGGGTGCCTAAACATCAAGGGCTGCCGCCTAGGAGATGTGGCGTTACACATCTAGGATCGGCCTAACAAGATATCATAGTCCACGTCTTTCATGACTTTAAAGTCCACAGACAACCAGACTCCTATGATCTTCAATGGCCGATTTCTTAGCACTCTAGATGACTTCACTTTCATTTTGTTAGCCAATGTGACATTGAACCTCGCATCCTTAACAAGTGGGTTACCCCAAGTCTAGAGTACTGCATGGCTAAGTAGACTAACTCTCCTACCCCCATCTCTACAATCCCTTTCCTTGTGGTATCACCTAGAATTAGGACTGGCAATACCATGTGCATTTCAGTGCCTTGACTGGCAACACCATGTGCATTTCAGTGCCTTCCCAGAAAGCATTAACATGCAAAGACTTGGGTATTGAGTGCAGTGTCAGGCTCGGTATTTGTGTTACTACATCATGGTCTTGCAAGTCAGTGTGAGCAGCTTGCTCCATCGATCCTTCCACCCATTGCTTTAGCTCCTACCATAGAATCGGATGCTACCTAAGCAGATCTCCTAGGCTTAGAGTTACAAGGGTGGTCACTAGCATTGTGAGAAGATTGCTAGCTGCTTACTTGTCTCCTAATTCTATGCTTCTTGGCCAATGGCCTCGATTAGTTTGCTGGCCCATGGCGTTCAAGCTCTGTCTCGATAGCACGATTTGAGGTGTGGATGTGTCTCTCAGTCATGTGAGAGAGACTACTGTGCTCATGCTAGAGAGATCATTGATCTCATCCTCCAAAATGGTCTCAACATCCTTTAGGTGTTCCTGGGCTTCTCTCACCCACTCATTGACCTTTTCAATGGCTTCAAGTCGGCACTTCGGGTTGGGGTACTCCTCTAACTTGGCACTCCCTTTTTTAATCGTCTTTGGAGCAGATGTTTCGGCCTCAGCATCCATGACTTTCTTTCCAGCAAGTAGTGTTGTTGTACTCTCAGTTTTCAACATGATCTTTGATTTTCTTTTCTTCTTTCTTTGCTTATGACTTTTCTTTCCGATTGAGACTACATCCAGGTTACTAGGCCCTGGCAATGATATGCCAACCTGCTCCATCTCTGTGTGTGGGTGATAACATGCAATGGGATAGGTGTGGCCTCCCCATCGAGTATCTTGATGCCAAACAGCCCCAATGGAACTTTTGGTAACATTGCCAAACTAAAGGATGGTCTTTGCCTAGGGCAATCGGCAAATAGGTGGGTGATTCCACACTCAGTGCATCTAAGATTAGCCTTGTCTCGATTGGCTTGCTTCCTCTTGAGGCAATGCGAAGAGATGTGTCTTGGGTGACCACAAGTCCAATAAGAAATCGGCTCTTGGGTCTACCCTCCTAAGCCTCCACCTCTCCCTCTTCCTAATGCCATCACCGACACTGGTTGATAGTCCATGAGAACTAGATTTTCCTCTTCGTTGTACAAGACGTACAAATTCACATAAGGCTCCTCATCATTTGGTTCCTCCACGTAGTGGACTGGAGCGTCGTTTGGTGGATGGGTTACGCAAGGTCCAAGAGGCCTAATATGCCTATGGGATTGATCTTTGTCCTAGGGATGGCTAGTTTTGCATCGTTCGGTGCTGGAAGGGCCAATGTGCTCCTCTCTTGAAGAAATTCAGAGGTCTATTCTCTAGGTAAGGCTTGTTGTAAGGCTATGAGTATGGGAGTCTCCATGTGGTAATCTTTAGTGCATGGCATCGTGGCTGAACCTTCTACAATTGGTGCAAGGTTAGGACCTAGGGTCATGACACTCATCTAAAAGGTGATATCCGCCATAATACACGCATCGGACATGTGACTGTTTAGGTCTACTCATCATTTTGTGTAGTCTATC
This sequence comes from Lygodium microphyllum, assembly GCF_053477565.2. Taxonomy (NCBI): domain Eukaryota; kingdom Viridiplantae; phylum Streptophyta; class Polypodiopsida; order Schizaeales; family Lygodiaceae; genus Lygodium; species Lygodium microphyllum. The sequence continues at coordinate 145,035 of NW_028229623.1, read as the reverse complement.
TACCTCCATTCTTGTCTCTGTTAGCTTCAGGCTTGGGTCAGTGCCCTTCCCTTTACTTGGTCGCTTGGGCCTAGCCATTCGCTAGATGTCATTGCCCTTTTTGGGGTTCTAGAGTTGGCATTGTCTCAATTTGAGGTCTTGAAACTTCTCTCCTTAAGTTGATCATCCACTCATATGGCCTCTTCAAAGACCCTAGCTAGTGCATCTCTTTGCAAGCTTGAGTTGCTTGCCAAGCCCTTTTAGAGTTCCTCACTGCATCTTCTATTGATGAACACTACAGACACCGCTCTCTCGGTGGGTCGCTCGTTAGTGGGGATTCTCTTATCGAGACTCCGCATGTGAATAACATAGTCTGTGATGTCCTCTTTGTCCCCTTACTTGACATTCATCAGTCGCATGTGATAAGATTATCTGAGTACCCAACCTCCGAGAATCTCTTAATGAAGAGACTCTTGATATCATTGAAATTATTATACTCCACAATGTCTAGGCTTGTGTACCACGTCCAACCCTTATCGTCGCCTAAGCATAGGTCAAAAGCTTATGAGCGTGCTGGGTGAGATCTGTGAGGCCATTAGCCATGCAGACCTACTCGAACGACTCTACAAAACTGTACGGGTCGACTGGTACTTGTCTAGTTGTTTTGCAACTACATAGATTCTCGACTGGCTCTTAGAGCCCTAGGTAACTCCTAATACTGCAAGCAACGATGTTGCTAGTGTTGTCGTGCTTTACTCTACCAACATGTTATCTATTAATTTCTTCATGAGCAACTCACTTAGTGTTAAGTCCGCCTCTAGCACTCTTTCTCTCTCTGCATTTGGTCTTATTAAGTTTTTATTTGCTAGGGCTACCACACGCTAGAGCTCTCGCATTTCAATATCCTGCTGTAATCTCCTAGTCTGCTGCTTCTAGTTATATGCCACTACGCTCTGCAAGGCCTTCTGTGCTAGCTTTCTTTCCTCCTTGAGGTCTGCTATGATGTCTTCTGACGGTCTGCCATGGTGATCTAGCCTGGTTTGTGCATTCTATTTGTTCACCATTCGTTGGATTTTGACGGGGAAAACTCCCAAGTCGATCTCGTCATTTTCATGGTTTACATTAGGGTCTACCATATCTATAGTCTCCTACTTCACTAAATTATCAATAAGGTTGATCAAGTCCAACAGAATCGTGCTCCCAATGGTGTTGCTCCCTCGATGCGTCTCGCCTTCCATGTTGTGTCTATCGCTTAATCCTACCAATTGGGGTTGCTTGATCCCCTATCTAAGATTAAGGGTCCTCTCTTATTGATGGGTTCCTTCTACTAATTAAGTCTAAGTGTGTTTTTTTTTTTTACAGACAATCCTCAATTTATGTCCACTCAGTGTGTGCATGGTGCTCTTTTCCGTGCATTGTGCAAAATCAAGTTTTCAGTTTTTCCAAGTGCACCTCAAGTGTTGAAAACAATGTGGGTGCAGACACAATATAATGAATGTAGTTTCCACACTCTGGTCTAAGTTCTTGGCCGAATAGAGCTTTATAATTAGTCTCACTAGCCACTCTCTCTGGTCTCTAGGATCTCTACTACTCTACTCAACTCGATCAAGGTCCTATGGGGGCCTGGGGGTCTGGGGGTCTAGGGGTCTGGGTGTCTGGGGGTCAGTTTACAGCTTTAAAAAAAACTAAAAGGTGACCTGACTTTTAGCAATCATGTCTAGTTGTCCGGCTACAATTTTTAAGATCAATTGTGCCATTAAGGCTTTCAGAACCTTTCCCAATTGCAGGAGGTGTTTTGCCTTGCGCGGGTGCGCTAGATTTGTCAATCTCTCCTATCAAAATTTTGATACGTTTTGACAGTGTCCGATTCTACAACATTCAATCCTCAAAATAAGACATCTATGACTATCCAATTTCTGTGTGTCTCTAATTCAAACTAGTCTAATTCTGGTATCTGATTGTTCTATGTTTGATTTAGATTGGTCCGAGTAGCCAATTGTCCATCCACGTCCGATTCCCCGGTGGTCTGCTGATTTCGACTGTCCAATTTGCATGAGTCCGATTGTCTGAGTGCCCAATTGTCTGAGAATTAGACAGCCCATGTGTTTGATCAGACGGGTTGGGTGGTGTCTGAGTGATCCAATTTTGAAAATCAGACGGTCTGATTATTCGGAATTGGATAGTCTGAGTTCAATTTTGGGAATCACAGTTGCGTCTCATGTTGCCGGCCATGTTTCCAGTCGAGGCTAAAATCGAATCAATGGCAACAATTTTGGGGATGCCAAGCCACGCAACCTTCCAGAATGCAAAAATTAGACAAGGGGCAAGGTTTGTATATACCTGGGATGGCCAAAAAACTCCGGCACAAGTCAACAGCACAAGTCGATCGATCTGTTTGTTTGGCCCTAGACTCTCTCTCTCTTCTCTCTCTCTCTCTCATCTCTCTCTCTCTCTCTCTCTCTCTCTCTCTCTCTCTCTCTCTCTCTCTCTCTCTCTCTCTCTCTACTTTGCAGAAGCTAAAAATGAGCCTTCCATCCCCTTCCTTGGGTCTTAAACCTTTGTTCTAATGCTCGAGTGCTACCTTTAGTGCTTATGTCTTGTCAATGGATTGCAAGCCCATTTTTTTCCTATTTTTTCCTTATTTTGGGCCTGTCTATAGCAAAAACCCTAGAACGATTCGCTTCGATTTCATGATCCTATCCTACTCCAAATGTAACAAAAATCAAAATCCAAATGCTGAAATGATTTGTCCTACTTGTCTATTCATCAAAAACTCAAAATACTTGTTTTGAAGATTAAAAACCCTAAATCTCCTACCTATATCAAGCACTAGTTTGAGGATGCAACCCTACTTCAATGCTCGATTTGAGGTGCCAAGTGCTCAAGCTTGAATCCGTTGGTCCCAGTAACAAAACTAAAATGTAGTGGGAGCTCACGCTCAACCACCAAGACCCATGGACTGCTTATTGCTTCAAGTGTTTCAAGTGAGCACAAATGGCTATCTCTTACCTAGCTGATGCACCTTTGATCCTACGGGGTAGTAAGCTTACCTAATGCCTGAATGAGTAGCCTCCTCCCTTAAGCAAGCTAGTAGCTCCACGATTCAAGATGCAAGCTTAAGCAACCTCAAGCCTCCTTCGAGCTCCATCTTCCATAGCCACACGTGAGATAAAGGAAAAGAAGAGAAGAAGAAGAAGAAGAGAGGAGATGGTGGAGAGCTTCTTCTCCAAGATCCCCCGATCCTCACACACTCACTCTCTCTCTCAAGCACACGCAAAGCAAGAAGGAGAGAAGAAGAGAAGAAGAAGATATCACTTTTGCCACACACCAAAGAATGAGCTCCCCATTCACTTTTCAAGTTTATATACAAGCCCTAAATCCCTTGGGCACCCATTCCCTTCTAGTTTCCTTATCCCTTCACCTATGTTTGTTTAGATTTTACAACCTACACAAGAGGGAGCTTGGAGCTCTTATAAAATGAATTGCATTGCGCCCCATACTTTTCTTGTGAGAGCCCTTGGAGGTTCTCCTTGATCCTTGAGAGAGGATCCCTCATCCTTAAGAGAGCATCCTTCCTCCTTGAAAGGACCTCCTTGATCCTTGAGAGAGCCTTACAAGAATATTCAATGCTCTCCCACATTTTTTCTGACCTTGCCTTCTCCTCCACTTATCCTGCATAGGCATAATGAGCTTCTTCATTCACTTTTTGAATTGGGCTTCCTTGGTCTTCCTCTACTTCTTTTTGGCTGCATGGTCCATGTCCATGACATGTCTTGTAACATTACCAAGAGACAAGTCACATAGGAACAAAGTGCCTATTTCACAATAATATCATAATTAGAAGGCATCATAACTATTCAATTTTTTAAATTTTATATCTCTTCAAAAGAAACAAGCTCATCCTCACCACATATAATGGAAACTACTAATTAAGCATTTTATGCATAAGTGTAATGTTTGCACCAATCATTTTAAAAGACTCCCAGACTTCTTAATGTGTAATTTTCAATCAAGAAGTGCATACTTCACATCTACATAAAAATAGGTTGATTAATTATGGTATTATATTTAATTGTCCACCATTGAAAGAGGGAACAAAGTATCATATGTATATTATGAGCACATGTATGTCTTCTTAGTACATGAAAGTAAAGGTTTCATAGGTTAATTAGTTATGGTATTATATTTAATTGTCCACCATTGAAAGAGGGAACAAAGTATCATATGTATATTATGAGCACATATATGTCTTCTTAGTACATGAAAGTAAAGGTTTCATAGCATCTTCTAGAAAGGCTTTTGCTTCCATGGACATATATGTACTTATAATGTTTGCTTTTAGTGCTTCAATCAACAAAAAACATTTCACAGCCTTGTCATCAAAATTTTTATGTTTTTGCATTGGTACTAATGCATAATCTAGGTTATCAAAAACATACAACTGAGCAACATATGACTTTCTGATACAACAAGCATCATATAGAGTGATAGACTGCAATGCTCTAGTGGGACACATCTTAGTACATAAGCTACACATGTAATAGCCTCAAGCTAGAAACTATATGGCAAAGTGTAATATCCCTGCATACGAACCCCCCCTACAATTTTAATAAAATTAGTTTAGTTTTTTTTTATCCCACCCCCTGCTGCCGCTAAACAGGTGGCGAGGGGAAGGAGGATGAGGACGATTCCAAGGAGGGAGGAAAGGAAGCTAGTGATAATGACAAAGAGGAAGGAGACATCGATGAGGGGGAGGCCAAGGGCCTACCACCCCTCCTAGCCCGACAGTACCACTAACATACAAAAGGGACGGGTGGTGGCACCACTCCACCTCCTCCCCACACACTCACCCCCTAATAATACCCCACCCCTTCCCTTATAAAATCCCCCCTAAGCAGAGATACCACCTCTTCCCCCCTTGTTGCCACTGAGAGAGAGGAAGAGAGAGAGAGAGGGAGAGAGAGGGAGAGAGAGAGTGGGAGGGAGAGAAGGAGAGAGTGTGTGTGTGACAAAGAGGAAGAGAGAGGGAGAGAGAGAGAGAGGGAGAGATGAAGAGAACCCTCCAAAGGGTCTCCTTCTCTTCCCTTCCCTAGAGGGTGGCCACATTCATATTCTCCTTTTCCTTTTCCCCGAGCTCATCCCCTAACCCGTGGGCTGATCTTCCCCGATTGGCCCTGCTAATCAAGTACAAGGTGCGAAAGTCGTGTACGACTTGTGTCTAAGGGAAACAAAGATCAAGAATGGCCCCCAAGCAGAAAATGTCACGCGGGGCCCACAACGAGTAACAAAGCCTCGGGCAAGGGCACCACTACCAATCCAACTGCAATATTGGTCAAAAGTATGACTTTCCAAGTTAATAAGATGATTGCTTTGATTCCCGCATGAGATACGTTAGGCTTCATACTATGCCACGCTAGAATAGGTCATTGAGAAGGATAAATCTCATCTCAAATATTCGAAGATGAGATTTGCAAAGTGCTTATATCAAGGGAAGTTAATTGCACCTAGTTGCTATGCGACAAATCCATGCATAGCATAAGCAGCATATAAGACTCTAACATATTAAGTAACGACAAGTTGCCAGTTAGTCCTCACCTAGGACAATATTGTTTGGGGTTTGCAAGGTTACCCTAAGGGTTGTACACATAGACGGTACATGCATGGGAAAGATTATATGAAACTTACATCGATGGTATATGAATTGATCTTGCATTAAAGTCTTACATCCATCCTATGAAAGTTTTGCATTAAACAACGGTTAAATAGTTTACCTTGTGCTACCAAACCATGAGTTGATTACAACTCGCACAATAATTTAGGGATTATTTTACATTGGAAGATAGTCTTGCATCGTTACAAATTTGTCTCGCATTCTTTGCCTTAGGGGAAAAGAAGATAAAGTCAAGTTAAAATGTTGCTTAGTATCACTCTTTGATCCCAAGGGGAGAGCGAATATGCGATGGAATTGTTATCGCATCTATTCCTGCATTGTTTAGAAAAATACAATTGGTTTTGTTGGTTGATCAAGCAATGTCCTAAATGCTTTTACATTCAATTGTTTGTTGCATTGTGGTTGGATGTTTATTCCAAGTGCTTGTGGTTGATGGTAAATTCATGGCCGGGGTCTGTGATGACAAGTTGCCATGGAAATAAAGGTATGTTTTCTTGGAAGATGATATTAGGCTAATGGCCTTGATTGTGCTTGATTCTTAAGTGGATTAATTAAGGAAATGATATTTTGCACGGGTGGATCATCTCCAAGGTCACATCACGCTTCAACCCAAGAGGGCACTACTAGATTCATGAGCCGAAGGTTGAGTGGTGAAAAGGCCAACCACAAAAATTGTGTCTCACTCCTAGGCCGCTTGTGGGTCAGATGGAGCTCTAGGCACCCCTTGCCTAGTCCGGAATGGAGTTGAAGACTGTCATGAGAACAACGTCTATGGCATTGGAAGATCCTATTCTAGATAAAGGATGGAAATTATGGTGCCATGTGATTTGGACCGGGAACTTCTGTAGGGCAGAAGGGAAATATAATTTCTCTTGTATGGGCAAGAGACAAAGATTAACTCAAAAATAAGTTAAGGAACTTGTTTGTCAAAAGGACTATTTGCTCTGTTTTCATGTCAGTGCTATAAATTATGCGAATGATCCATGTTCCCTAATAGGCTTAATTAAGGAAGCTGATTTTAAGTGTCGCACATAAATGTGGTAGGACCTAAGTAGAAAACTAAAGCTATCGAGGGAAGCGGGTGGGTGAAAACCCCGACGGGTCTGTCCCATGATAGGGTGGTCCCAGAGAATTGGGAGGCTTCTCACAAGGTTTTACTGATGTCTCCCTTAGGAACTATTACATTAGAACCCCGATTCATGCCATTTTAGGGGACCGGAATGGGATTATGCCCTATGGGTAGAGAGGTTGAGCAGCGCATCCCTCTCGTTTCCCATTCTCTTTGAACCAAGTGCAATATGGGTTTGCTTTGGCTTGGGTATCACTATGTAAAGTAGGATATCCAAGACCTGACTAGAATGTTGTCAGAAGACCTTGACCACTAGGAACCTAGATTTCAGGTCGATCCTAGTGGGTTTGCAAACGTTCTGTTGTGAAGCAGACTCGAGAAACCCTAGGTGACAAACCCCATGGCATTCCATGGGAGTGCCAGGTGGCGTCGCTTAGACTCATCTCTCGATGGACAGCTAAAAATGTGCTTGGACAGGCGGGTACATTACACAAAGTTTGACTTTTTTCATACATAGCCCCAAGTATATGTGTGTACTTTAGATTGGTATTTTATTCCACATTCAATTGAAAATGCACTAAACTCTTTAGACATATAGTTCCCTGCTAACCTCAGTTCAGGATGACGGAAAAATAAAGCAAAAAGCAGAAAAAGAACAGAAAAAGAGCAAGGGAGCAAAGGCGGCTCTTAAAAGCGTGAGCTAAGGCAAAAGCGCAATTTTAAAGAGAAGACACCTCAAAAAACTCTAAAAACTCATGTAAAAGAGTGTCGGGCTCCCTCCTATTCCATTTGTAAAGGAATCGATGGGTATAGGTTTAAGGCATGAGGCAAGAAAAGGGAAATAGGAGAAAGGACCTTGCAACAAAGGCCTGTCATATAAAAAGGCCCATCATATAAAAAGGATGGGCGCACATGGAATTTTAGGGCTTGTATATATAAAGTTCAAAAAGGATAGGCGCCCATGGAATTTTAGGGCTTGTATATATAAAGTTCAAAAAGTGAATGGAAGCTCATTCTTTGGTATGTGGCTAACAAGAGACCTCTCTTCTTCCTTTCTTCCCTTCTCTTTGCTTGTGTGTGTGCTCTTGAGGGGGGAGTGTGAGAGTGTGAGGGAGTGAGTGTGTGGGAGTGAGGGATCAAGAGGATGAAGCTCTTCACCATCTCCACTTCTCTTCTTCTCCTCTCTTCTCTTCTCTTTGCTCGCACATGCATGGCTATGGTGGATGGAGCTTGATGGAGGAGACTTGAGGGTGCTTGAGCTAGCAACAAGGATCGTGGAGCTACCGTTGTGCACAAAGGAGGAGGCAACTCATTTCGGCATTGAGGTAAGCTCACTACATTTGTAGGTTTGAAGGTGCGTCGGCTATGTGAGAGGTAGCCATTAGAGCTCACTTGGAACACTTGAAGCAATAAGCGATCCATGGGTCTTGGTGGTTGAGCGATAGCTCACACATTTTGGTTCCGTTTGCCGAGACTAACAGATTCAAGCTTGAGCACTTGCGCACCTCATATCGAGCGTCAAAGTAAGGGATTCATCCCCGAACTAGAGCTTGAGATAGGTAGGAAGTTGGGGCTTTTGATCTTCGATACAAGTAAGTATTCTGGTTATTTTGGTTGTTTAATGATTGAGAAAGAAGGGGAGATCATTTTAGTCATTTAAGGGGAGATCATTTCAGTCATTTTCTTTTGATTCTAGTTGCATTTAGCATAGGATAGGATTACAAAATCAATTTGGAGAAGCATAGGGTTACCACTGTAAAACAAGGCAAAACAGGCACAAATCGGGGTAAATGGGAAAAAAGAGTGGTTGGAACGATTAATGCCAGCAAGTGAGTGATCTGGGATGGAAAAACCCTGCTCAATAAAAGGGGATTAAGGGCCAAGGAATTATAGAGGAGCTCATTTTTCACCCTAGCAGTGAGAGAGAGAGAGACAGAGACAGAGAGAGACAGAGAGTGTGTGTGTGTGTGTGTGTGTTTTTCTAGCATTGATTCGATTTGACCTTGCCATTGGGGAGTTCTTCCATGATTCACGTACATCAGAACCTTCGTGTTGTGTATTTGTTGTGATCTGGAAGTCGGCGTGCTTGGTGCTTGCGTGGATCGTTGGATTCAACGAGATCATCCCTAGCACGGCTGTCCTCACACACGACTCGGCCCATCTGAGTGGATTAGGTTTGGGCCGAGTCCCAAAATCAGACCATTCGGCACTCGGACCACCCAATCCATTTGGCCCTTGGATGACTAGGATAACTAGGACCGCTCTACCCAGACATGTACCGCTCAACCCATCCAAGTCAACCCCTCGTGCCACTCGGCCCCCTCGGTCCTTTTTCGACTCGGTTCTTTTTTGACTCGGTCATTTTCTGACTTGGCCCTTTTCCAACTCGGTCCTTTTTTGACTCGGCCCACTTTTTTGACTCGGTCCTTTTCTGACTCGGCCCACTTTTGCCACTCGGTCCACTTTTTTCATTTGGCCAGCGGCCCACTCAGCCCTTGTACATCTCTGTTCAGTTGTCCGAGTTGCAAGCTCGACTGGTGCCCTTATTCAACTATTCGGCATGTTTGAGTCTACCACTCGGTCCCTGCAACTCGAATGAGTTGGGCCAAGTCAGACTGTTGCGCATTTTATGGAAGTTTACACTAGACCTAGCTAGATCTCAATAGCGCTAACCTTGGAGAGCCACCCCGATGGTCGGGACTTGATTCTGGCACAAGGAATAGGCAATTTCGCAAGATGCGACTACTTAGCAGCTAGAGTAGGTTATTGAGAGAGTCAGCACCTTAACAACAGCTAGTGGAGACATAGACATACAATTGGAGCCCAGTGTAGGACTAAGCGAATAGTAACAGGATACTTGGCTCTACCCGACCTCCTTGGCCTTATCAATAGCTTAGTAGAGCAAGAGAACCCAACCATGTCGGAGGAAAGCTTTGACCACAGGGAGAACGAGGAATTCGACTTAGGAGCCTTTCCAGAAGTGATCTAGCAGTTGGTGAGTAGCTATGACTCTCACGCTCGGTGTAAGCACCGTGGTAGAGCGGCAGAAGCCATTATAGCTGACCTAGAGAAGGAAAGAAAACTAGCCCACAAAGCACTGCGAGGCATAATGGAATACAACCAAGACCAGCAGATTAGGAGCCTGAGGCAGAACGCAGAGATGCAAGAGATCCAACGAGTGATGAACCTAGCAGGCAAAAATCAAATTGACCATGAGAGAGTGCTAGAAGGAGACTTGATGCTAAGTGAGATTCTCACGAAGAAATTGCTAAACAACACAACAACAGAGCAGATTGTTGCAGCATTGGCCACGTCACTACTAACGGGGTTGGGGGTGAACCAAGGCTCCAAGAGCCAGCCTAAGATACCAGTTGTCGCAAAGCAGCTCGATAAGTACCAGATCCGTACAGCTTTATAGAATAGTTCAAGCAGGTCTGTGAGGCCAATGACTTAACTCAATGCTCTCAAGCATTCGAGCTTTTCTTGGGAGATAAGGGTCGGACTTGGTACACGAGTCTAGATGCCGCGAAGTGAGTTAACTTCAATGGATTGAAGAAACTCTTCATTAAGAGATTTTTCAAGCAGGGATACTTGGATAACCTACTAGTATGACTTCTTATGAACGTCAAGCAGAAGGAAAAAGAGGACATCCGTGACTATGTGACCCATGTAAGGAGTCTCTTCAAGAGAATCTCGATGGGCAAACGGCCGACCAAAAGAGCAGTGTCGATGGTATTTATCAATGGGATACAAAATGAGGAGCTATATAAAGCCTTAGTGGGCAACTCGAGCTTGCAATGAGACATGCCAGCAAGGGTGTTCGAAGAGGCCATTTGTGTCAATGATCGATTGAAGGAGAGAAGCTCTAGGAACTTGAACCAAGACGAGACCCACTCGAGAAGTTCGGAGAGAGCTTCAACATCCAACAAGATCAAGCACAAGCACCCAAGATAAGGGAAAGGCTACAGACACCAACCAAGAATTGGATGACATGAAAATGGAAATAGCCAAGATGCAGGAAATGCTAAGACAACCAACGCGACCACATGTCCAATGCGTGTACTGTGGCAAGACCACTTGCTGGCTGAGTGTCAAGACCCCAGATAACGGCCTTGTGCTAACTGCGGTAGGTTTGGTCACAATAGTGCACATTGTAGATTGCCTAGAAGACTTCTGTACTCACAACCATACAGTCAACCATACCTAGCAAGCATGTCGCAACAATTCTTCAGAAGGGGGGTGCCGTTGGCCCTTCCCGCACCAACAATGCTAAGCCGGCTGTTCCTAGAATGGATATAAATCCTACTAGAATACCCAGACCACCGGGCCCCTATGTGACACATCCACCAAGCAACACTCCAATCCACTATGTGGAAGATCCAAACAAGGAGGAGCCTTACCTATACCCTTATGTCTCACATGACGATGAGGGCAATGCAGTCCTTATGGACTATCGACCAGTACCGGTGATAACATTAGGTAGGGGACGAGATAGAGGCCTAGGAGGGTAGACCCAGGAACTAATCATGTGTTGGACTTGCATCCACCCATGACACATCTCATCACGTTGTCCCGAAAGAGAGCAAAAAAATAGAGACAAGGCTGACCTAAGGTGTCCCGAGTGCAGAATCACTCATCTCTTTGTTGATTGTCCAAAGCGAAAAACACCCTCAAACTTAGCTAATATGCCATCCATCCCATTGGGGTTGTTTGGTGTCGAGAATTCGGATGGTGAAGCTACACCTATACCATTGCATGTCATGACTCGTGCACAAACAAAGCAGGATTGCTAGGTCCTAGCAATCTTGACGCAGCCTCGATAGGGAAGAAGAGCCATAGGCAGAGGAAGAAGAGACCCAAAGCTAAAATCGCACTGAAAACTGAGAGTGCCACAACGCTGCATGCTGGAAAGAAAGTCACTAATGCTAAAGTAGAGACATTAGCCCCGAAGACTGTTGAAAAGGGAAGTGCTAAGGTGGGGGAGTACCCCGACCTAAAGCGCCAACTAGAGACCATTGAGAAGGTGGAGGAGTGGGTAAAGGAGGCTCAGGAACACCTGAAGGATGCAGAGCCCATCTTGGAGGATGAGATCGAGAATCTCTCTAGCATGAGCATGCCACTCTCACCCCCTCTGCCAAAACTGAGAGATGCGACTTTGCCACAAGAAATACCACTTAGGCAAGGCCTTGAATCTACGGGCCAGCAACCCAGCCAGGGGCGTTGGCTAGGACAATCCGGAACAGGAGAAAGACAAGCAGATAACGACCTCCTTACCATTCTAGTGACCACCCGGTGATGATAAACCTGGGAGATCTACTTAGGCAGCATCCGACTCTATGGCAGGACTTGAAGCAAGGGTCACAAGAGCAAGCTGCTGCAAACCTACAAGAACATTATGCAGAGACACAAATACCGAGTTTGACGTTACACTGCATGCCCAAATCCTTGCACATTAATTCTTTTTGGGAAGGCACCGAGAAGCACATAGTCTTGCCGGTCTCAACCCTGGGCGACATAACAAGGAAAGGGATTGTAGACACAGGGATGGGAGTCAATGTACTGAGCCATGCAGTGCACCTCACTAGTAGTTTTCTAGATGGCTTCTCTGGATACAACCATGTGCACGTGCATCCCGATGATAGGCATAAGACTGCATTCGCTACTGAGTGGGGTGTCTTTGCCTACATGGTCGTGCCCTTCGGATTGACAAATGCTCCAGCCACCTTTTAATGCCTTATGTGCACTATATTTAAAGACATGCTCAGGAAAGGGTTGGAGGTCTTCGTAGATGACTTGTGTGTTTACTCGGCTTGGAGAGAACATTTAGATAGACTCCAAGTGGTCTTTGAACGGTGTCGCCTATATTGCCTCTCTATGAACCCTTTAGAGTGTCAGTTCTAGGTAAAGCACGGATGTATCCTAGGGCATGTGGTGTCGAAAATGGCATCGCCATAAACTTTTCAAAAGTTAGGGTCATTATTGATATTCCACCCCTGACCAACTATAAGGGAGTGCAATGCTTCTTAGGCCATATGGGGTATTATTGATGGTTTGTGCTGAATTATGCATTGATTGCTAGACCTTTGTACAAGCTATTGATTGTATTCGAATGGACTGAAGAGTGCCAACATGCGTATGAGGAACTAAAAAATTCTTTGACCATAGCACCAATTCTACGAGCCCCAAATTGGACCATTACCTTCCACGCGCATATTGATGCTTCGAAATTCGTTGTAGGGGCAATGTTGTGCCAACCGGGTGAACACAATCTCGACTATCCAATAAGCTTTGCTAGCAGACAACTTACGGAGACTGAGATGAACTCTTTGAAAATAGAAAGAGAAGGTCTGGTCATGGTGTTTACCATGAAGAAATTTCGGCATTATTTGTTGGCCACTCCTTTCACCTTCTTTGTGGATCATCAAGCCTTGCTATATTTAGTAAACAAACCTTGTGCTACAGGTCGCATAGCTTGATGGTTGATTCCAATTTTAGAATTTGACTTCTTTGTGGTTGTACAAAAGGAGAAACAACACTACATGGCCGACCACATGTCACGTATCCCCACCGGAGAGGTCGCTGGACAAGGCATCATAGATGATTTGCCAGACATACACTTGTTTAGCCTGTTGAGCAAGAGAGAGTTATTTCGAGTCGACTTGATGCCATATTGGGCAAACAACATAGTCCAAGTGCTTGAGAATGGACTACCTGAACGAGCAATGGAGAAAGCCCGACTTAGACGGCTCATCCTTAAGATCCAACCCTATCAATTGATAGCATGTTAGCTATATAGACTAGGGCAAGACAGCTTGTTGTGCAAATGTGTATGTGAATATGAGATGCAAGAAGTGCTCTCAAAAGCACATAGTGGAATTGCAGGAGGACACTTTAGCAGAGAGACAACAGCCCACAAGGTGTTATAGTCTCAACTGTGGTGGCCCACACTTTTCTGCGATGCGGCACTGTTTGTTAAGCACTGTGACAAGTGTCAACAGACAAAGGTCCCGATTCGCAAGGATCAAATGGAGCTAACCCCGGTGATTGTACGACAGCCCTTCGAGAAATGGGGAATCGACTTCATAGGACCCATTAGTCCTGCGGCACAATACTCTCAAGTCAAGTATATCATTGTAGCCACCACTAACTATCTAACGAAATGGGTAGAAGCACGGGCTATGTGAAAGAATGATGCGATAACAATTGCCAAGTTCCTATGGAAGCAGGTAATCTCACAATTCGGCTGCCCCATCGAATTGGTTAGTGGCCAAGGCACACACTTCATTAATGAAGTGATCGCGCATCTTCTAGCCACCTTTCTAATTATCCATCGAAAATTCTTGCCATACTACCCTTGGGCAAATGGCCAGGTGTAATCCACCAATAAAATTCTAGTAAACGTCTTGAGCAAGGTGATCTCTACTTCGCTCAGCGACTCGGATAACAAGCTGATGGTAGCCTTGTGGGCTTATCGCACAACCTACAAAACGGCTATAGGCCAGACACCTTTTAGGTTGACCTATGGAATTGAAGCAATTCTTTTGTAGATTTCTTTGTTCCTGAGAACCTCACTTCACAAAAGATGGGAAGGAAAGGAAGCACAGACGCAACATCTAACTGAACTCGAACACCTCTTAGAAACTCACCTCCTAGCTACCCATGCGCTCATATGCAAGAAAGCACGACGCAAAAGCTAGTTTGACAAGCATGTCAAGCAGCGCGACTTTGAACAAGGTGACTTAGTGCTCCTATACTCCGTTAAGGGGCATAAACAGAAAATGAAGTTTAAAGGTCTAGGGCCCTTCAAGGTTTCTATCATCATCAGCCAAACCGATAATGTCGAACTCGAGACTTTGAAAGGTGAGGGTCTAGGCTTCTTCAATGGCAGTTGCATTAAGAAGTATTATCCCCCCACACACCCCTTGCACGAACCCCCCATGTTAGAACCATTGGTTAGAGTACAAGTAGCCACAATCACAGAGATTAACAAGGAAAATGAGGAAATTGTAGAACCTGCCTACCTCCGCATCACAATCACTACCAAGCAAACCTACACTGTCAATGCTTTAGTTGATGATGGAGTAGACTTCAATGTCTTAATCCATGATAATTGGACCCATATTGGCAAACCACAACTACAACCCACTACCACCAAATTCAGCCCATATGGGGGGCCCTCATACGCACTCCTAGGGAAATGCAGGGTTGTTATTTCTATTGAACTTGCGAGTGTACCAATGACATCTGGAAAATGTAGGCACCGAATCTCTACTAGGTCAAACCTTTAAAAAGCAAGCTCACTACAACGTCAATTATGAGTCACAACGTATCCACTTAGCCATTGGCAATGTCTACATAGTGGCGGCTTTCAGTAAGGGTTGCGCGACTCCCACCAGACCCGCAATGCCACTGGTAAACACGCATTTTGCCAAGTCTAAGGAGGAGGGTTGTGATTTGTTATACCCTCCCAAGCCTCTATGCCGGCAATCGACTGAAACCACGGTCGATGCCCATGACCATCACTTAAGGTGGGTGCCTAAACATTAGACCCTACCACCCAAAGGCAATCAGCCATGCCTTCACAAGGCTAACAACACAACCCCAAAACCTAGAAGGACAAAACAAAGCTACACACAGTGACAGGTAGTCAAGCCGCGTTGGGTTCCTAAGACCCTATTGCAAGCACAAGCTTATTATGAGTGTAATGCCAGGATATGGATCTCTAAGTCTAAATCAGCCAAGAGCACTAATCAAGTGCCACCCCCATGAGTAACTATACCCCACCATGCAACGAGTCAAGGCCTAACGCTACGCAAAGGACACAAATCACCAAGCACGTTGACTCACAACTAATTATGCACACGCAGACCAACCAAATCTACTGGCCCAAACTTCAACCTGTTGTTCCCAAACCAGTCTCACGTGACTTAATCAAGATGCAGGAGGCCACACCCCCAAGTAGGGACCTCCCAATCACTGTCCATTTGTCTAAGCCCGCCGAGCAAGAGACCCAACCGCAATCTTAGGAACAACCGAGCCTGCAACTATCTACTACCCAACTCTCTAGTTCTGTCAGACCTCAACCACCCACAGGCCTTAGACCCTCCTATGAGCGGAAATCATTCTTTTCATTGGCCGCAGATCTAGCCAAAAACACGGGGGATGATGTCATTGCTTGCCTCAAATGCTTAGATGCCACATTCATGTCGTTGGCTCTGAGTTACGATCGCTTGGACTTGGACCTCTTGAAAGAGCCCTTTGTAACAGAAATTCGTACAATGCCTTGTTCATGGGACACACTGGAATTTGCATTCCTCAAAGCATCCCACTCAGCTCTGCTGTAGAGTTGCTCCGCACTGAGATATCTACAAAGCAAGCCATCAAACAATGGCTCATCACGTCATAGATAAGCGAGCCTATTCTACTATCACACTGATCGAGAATTAGAGGAGTTAAAAAGGCTTGTTGAGACCGAATCCCCATTCTTTTGAAGCTGATATGCCCTTCGATTGCAATGGGACTGAATCCCCATTCTTATGGAGCTCGTACGCCCTTCGATTGCAATGGGAACTCAAGGGATGCCAAATAATGACCCAAGACATCAAGACATCGGAATATGACCCAACTTATGTCGCTCCAACCTTGTATAGGGTGTTAACCACTATTTGTGACTGACCCCGAGAAGAGCACATCAAAGGACACCCTTACCTTGACTGCCTCTTGATAGAGGAAGAGTTACATATTGCTAGTCGCATTGATTCCGGTGACGTCCTGACAAATGTCCTTACTTACATCACACACATAGGTACCCGACCTTTCGATCTAGACCGCGATGCTTGACTAGATGCTCAACTAGAGTATAATCCAGATGTCTATGCTTGGCTCATGCGAAGATAACACTCGACCATAAGTTGACAGCCCTGGGCCTACTAGCTTTCAACCTAGGAAGGATTCTCCCCAAATACGAAAGGGGAGGGGAGTAAGGTAAGGTGGGGGGTAAGGTAAGGTAGGTGAGTCAAATTGGAACCAATCAAAATCAAGCAAATGCATAAACATGTGAGGAAAAGCCACACCGTTGTGAAAACCTCAGTCAACATTTAAATATAGGAAGAAAAGAAACATACTAGTTTGCGAGTGAGGAAAAATGTAACGAAAAAGTTGAATTAAAGTGTGGAAAATTCTGAAGGAAAGTTTATGTTGGAGCTTAAATGTTTTCATTCAACAAATACAAAGCCTTTCTTTTCAACAAATAACTCTTTCACAAGCACTAATGGGAATGATGGTTCATGATAGGAACAAAAGATGTCATAGCAAGACCACACTCACCGACTCCCTTTCACGGAGGAGGAGCAAACGTAGTATTGCATTTGCCTAGAACATCGGGCTTATAGTCAGCTAAAATTCCGTAGCATTCACGACCTTGAGAAGGTGGTGGCCAAGGAGCATGCCATAAGGAGAATAGTGGAACAGTGTAACCTCCACAAATACCTAGAGAAGTTTGCACAGGAACCTGACCACACGAAGTGTGTAGAATTTTTGAGAACATACAACCCCGACCAAGAATGCAGAATGGTGACTGTGGGAAGAGGGGACAATGCCCAACAGGTGTAGGCGCCATTAAACCGGGCCTTGGTGGAGAAGGCACTAGGGTTGGAACCTACGGTGGAGAAAAAACTTAAGAGAGACGTTTATGCTCTGCTAAAGATGAAGAGGGAAGATGTTCTAACAAACGATGGCATCAGCATATAGGATATCCTTGATGCTAAGATCTGCATGCAGGCAAAGTTGGTGCACTCACTTTTCTCCAGCCAACGCTATAATTCCCTCATGCATCGGATCAGTGTACCTATGCTAGAGAATGTGGCAGCCCGCACCCTGGATGAGGTGGACTAGAATGGCTACATGCGCAAGACAATAGACCAAGCAGCCAAAGCACTAGCCTTGGGCAACAGACAGGCAAGCGGAGAATCCCCAGCCTCTAAGAATACGGAGAGGAAGAAACCTTCCTTGAAAGCCTCCTTCATCGGGTATGGAAGTGTGCTAACGGCTATCATCCATGAGGCTATAAAAGAAGCAAGGAAACAAAGGAGCGGATGAGACCCCAAATAGGTTGCTGACCCATCAAGAGGACGAGCAATCGAGCGATAGGACAGAAACCGAGACAGAGAAGGAGGAGCGAGAGGCTAAACCCAAAAGAAAAAGAACAAAGGAGTCCACTAAGAAGGCAACTTAGAATAAGAAACAGAAGGGGGGCAGGAAAAAGAAAAAAGAAGATCTGGAGAGAGCCAAAAAGGAATCCCTAAGAGAGGCAGTGGAGAGGAAAAAGAAGGAGAAGGAAGAAGCTAAAAAATTGGCAGAGGAATCAAGGAAAACGGAAGAAGAGAGAGAAAGAAGAGCTATGGAAGAGGAGGCAGAGTTGAGGAGACAAGAGGAGGAAGACATGGCTAAAGCAACTCGCCGGTCCATAGAACAACAGAGCCAACTCAATGGCCTAGGGGCTTCAAGTCCGCCTAGGGAAGATAGACCCAGCTCAAGCGCTCAAGTACCCAAAGCCATGCCACCCATGGTCATCGAAGGCAAGGGTAAGGCTCCCATCCATCCCATCCTGCCCCTCTTGGTGCCCGCCAGCAAAGCAACCACTGTCACCCCAAGCATCTCGGCTAGCACCGATGTGAACAGTTTTATGGCATGGATGCAATACTTTATCGATAAGGAACTAGCACAAGAAAAGAGCGGGGAGACCACAACCACCGGGCAGAAAAGGCCAACTACTGATTGGAAGCTTCGACCACCCTAATCCCTACCACTATGATGCCACCCGCAAACCATGACGAGTACATTGATGAATTGCTCTCTCAGTTAGAGAGGGCAAGGGAGGAAAGGAGGATAGCAATGGCCGAGTTGGAAGCGAAAAAGGAGGCGGTAGCAACCTTCCAGCTTAAAAGGACAAGGCAAATGGCTATGAAACAAAAGAAAATCCTCAATCAGAAATGGAAACTAAAAACCAAAGAAGAAAATGAGCAAAGCTAGCGGCGACAACTCATAGATGAAAATCAAGAGCTTGAGAAAATGCAGGGAGAGTATAAGCTTCTAATCATGCAACACGAGGATCTAGCAGCAAAAATAGGTTAGATCAAACACGGCATGAAAGAGTTTACCACAGGGGAAGAAGGAAGGAAGCGAGAAGAGGAGCAACACCACCGAGAAATGGAAATCATGACCGAAAGGTTGAGCCTGGAAAGAGAGGAGCAGGAGAGAATGAGCAGGGAATTGGAAGACTTGGAACAGAGGCTCACGGACTTGGTGCAAAGACAGGGAGAAGGTATGGAGGAAATGAAAAAGAGAGCCAAAGAGTGGGCAGGCCAAAATGAACAAAGAGTAAAGACCTTGGCGCGTCGCCTAGCTCTCGTGGAAAAAGAGAAAGTTCTCGTAGAAGGTTGAGCAAAGGTAGCACAAGTGGCCTTCAATACTCAACAACGAATCTTCCCATATACCATGATGGATACCACTCATGCGGAGGATGGAGAGTCCTTGGAGGTAGTAAAGAAGAAGCTGAGCATAGTGCACAGAGCTCTGCGAGCCAGGCTACACATGCCCTCCCAACCCATTGCAGTTGGGCTAAGCCCAGAGGAACAATGTAGATACCTGCTACTATCGGCCGGCCTAACCCCCCAGGAGATTGATGCTCTAGGGTTCACAGCAGAGGTACAACAGCAAGAGCGCCCAGGAAGTGAGGCTGAACTACAAATCAACCTAGGCGAATTCAAAGAAGAAGTGATCCCACAACCTCCTTCACCCCATTTTGAAGGGTAGGGGCAGCCAACAGATGCATTTGTAGAAAGGAAAACCACCCTGAGGGAGAAGAGGAGGAAATTGGTGGAAGAAGCCAGACAAAGATTGAGGGCTAACCCTATGGCACAGCCATCTGCACCCCTCCCACCATGCCCAAATGACCTGTTGGCTAGTTTTCATGCGGAGCTCATAATCTGGGAGAGACAAGAAAAAGAGAAGCAACCCTTCAACTTTAGCTTCCTCATCCCCAATGCCCTACGTAGAGTCCTTTCCCCCTAAAATAGTGGATAAGGTGATCAATGTCGGAAGCCGTCTAAGCCAACAGTGGCTGAAAGAAAGAGAGAAGAATCCCACCCTCTAGGGCACAGAGGATGCGGAATACCGGCAAAATAAAGTTTTTGAAGTGCCTCAGTCCGTGCCCGAATACGAGTGCCAACCATTGTGGCAGAGATGCATCTGCAACGACAATGTGTTCACATGGATGGCCTTATGTAACACTCTCCCTTCAGAGAGTGTAACACTCTCCCTTTGGAGAGGAACAACCCTACCTACTGTGGTAGAGACGCATCTGCAATGACAACGTGTTCGCATGGATGGCCTTATGTAACACTCTCCCTTCGAAGAGTGTAACACTCCCAGAGAGGAACAACCCTACTTACACAGTGTACCCTCGTAGAATAGGAGTAGACTTCGATGCAAACACCCATGGCCATTACGACTTCCCTGTCAAATATAACCCCTATACTACCACCTTAGCCTAGGCCCTCACCTTCACCTCCAACAACTTAGATGCCACCATGACACGCTTAATTGCTGATTTCTCCTCCTGCCTAGATCCTGCCTTCATTACCACTTGTAACTGTCTTAGGCTCTTAAAAATCCTACTTAGGCAGGACCCCACCTCGGTGGAACATGGCCTTCCCCACACTCTTTTTTTATCCTAACGCCATTGATAGTTGCGCGATGACCCGCCTAATGATGCGAGCTAGCCTCCTCCCATCTTTCCACCTCGTTGTTTTGAAGATATGAGTGATAGCCAGTTCACGTGCTACAGCCATCCATTCCTCTCCACCACCCCCCTCTAGATCCGCTTGAACCTTAAGAATTTCATGCATAGCTAGAAATTTTTGAGTCACTCCATTAAATCTCTTTCACCACCACCTTCTAAGGATGAGCACTAACAATTCCCTACTACCAAACCCTGCTATTAAAAAAATAAAAATAAAAACGTATCCGCACGCAAGTCACAGCACATGGCTCATAGTCACTACACCTAGGGGTCCTTAAGTTAGACATGTCTAGTGACCTCGGTCGACCTCGGTCGGCTAGCGCCGTTCCTAACCCCCTAGCTCTTTTTGCCTCCCCACTTCATGCTTAGGGCACCCAAGGGCAGGACACATGTAAGGAGATAACACTCGCCTATGGTTTGACCTATCACCCTAAGCTACACACACCGCACCTCCCCTTACTCGAACAGGGTTCTCAAGTGTGGGACATCACCTAGGATTACCCAGGGTTAGACCCAACTCCCTGTTCCCCTAGTACGAGCACCAAGCACTGCACGGCGAGGTATACACCCCATTAGGTTGAGCACTTTCTCTTTCCAGGTACAACAGGATGCTGCAAACCACCAACTTCGGAGGCCCCCCATCATCCACTCGACACACCTTAATTCTCCACACAAATCATTCTCGAAGCTTCCCAATCGCACGAGTCCCCCCAGCCCTGGCCCAGAACCCACCCTTCCACAAGAGAGACCTCAACGTGCCATGGGACTAGCACCCATCTCGGAGGGGGGTAATGTTAACCTCAGTTCAAGATGACGGAAAAATGAAGCAAAAAGCAGAAAAAGAACAAGGGTGCAAAGGTGGCCCTTAAAATCCTCAGTTGAGGCGAAAGCGCAATTTTAAAGAGAAGGCACCTCTAAAAACTCTAAAAACTCTTGTAAAAGAGTGTCGAGCTCCCTCCTGTGCCATTTGTAAAGGAATAGATGGGTGTAGGTTTAAGTCGTGAGGCAAGAAAAGGGAAATAGGAGAAAGGACCTTGCCACAAAGGCCGGTCATGTAAAAAAGATGGGCGCTCATGGAATTTTAGGGCTTGTATATATAAAGTTCAAAAAGTGAATGGAAGCTCATTCTTTGGTGTGTGGCTAACAAGAGACCTCTCTTCTTCCTTTCTTCCCTTCTCTTTGCTTGTGTGTGTGCTCTTGAGGGAGGGAGTGTGAGAGTGTGAAGGAGTGAGTGTGTGGGTGTGAGGGATCAAGAGGGTGAAGCACTTCACCATCTCCACTTCTCTTCTTCTCCTCTCTTCTCTTTACTCGCGCATGCACAGCTATGGTAGATGGAGCTTGATGGAGGAGGCTTGAGGATGCTTGAGCTAGCATCAAGGATCATGGAGCTACTGATGTGCGCGAAGGAGGAGGCAACTCATTTCGGCATTGAGGTAAGCTCACTACATTTGTAGGTTTGAAGGTGCATCAGCTATGTGAGAGGTAGCCATTAGAGCTCGCTTGGAATGCGTTGAAGCAATAAGCGGTCCGTGGGTCTTGGCGGTTGAGCGATAGCTCCCACATTCCCCCTCTGATGAGAATAGAGAGTACCCACTTTAGACCCTGATACATTTTGAACCAATATACAAACTCTTTGAAGTAAATAAAAATTTTGAATTCAGATTTCAAAGGATAAAACCATGGATGCCTAGAGTAATCATCAACAAAAGTCATGAAGCATAGGTAGTTTCCAAAAAGATGGTATTTGCATCGAACCACAAACATCATTATGTGCATGATGCAAGTCGCAACGATTGAACTATCTTTTGAATAGAAAACATTTTACCCAGTATATTACCCTCACAAATATGTTCACAAGCCACTCAAGAGTAGGCAATGAAGACACCATATCGAATTTCTATAGATATAGTAATACAAAAAAGTCCAAATGACCGAGACGTGCATACCAAAAATTTTGCATCTATATCAACTTGTAATTCTAAAAGTACACATGCCATATCTTCCACACATTTGCCATAATTATTGACCTTGTACAATCCATGACATAGTGCACAAGATGAAATAATTGTATCACCACATGAAAGATCATGAATTGTACTAAAAGAAAGACAGACTTGGGGGGCAAGGTGGGGGGGTGGGTTTACTTGACACTTTGTATCTCCACATTCCCACATAATTCACAAGGAAGGACAAGAGGAAGATTCAAGGGTGGGGGGTGACCTTAACTACACCTTCCAATTGATAAAGCATTTCTTAAGGTCGATATTCTCAAGTTTGGGTGCTTTAAATTGAAGCCTTTTCTTTATTGCACTCACTCACTCGCTCACTCATGTTCACAAGGTACTTGGGGCTCTCATTGGGTTTCTCTCTTTTTTTCTTCTCAACTAGGCACCCACCTTGTTCACAAGGGGGATTGATGGGTAAGAGGAGAAAGGAACAAGGCACTTGTGGTGCATGACTACCATCCCACCATTCATTATAGATACACTTAGACCCTACACATATTCCTTGCATACCACTACACATCCATCTCACTTGTGTGCACATGTACTAGACCTTGCACTTCCTTGCACGTGCACCCTCCTAGTTACACTCATGTACACATGCACTTAGACCTTGTTTATGCACCTTTGCACTTGATCTTCACACATAAGCCTCACATGCCATACTCCACTTGAGCCTTGTAATTGTACTTTGAACCTTAGACTCGTGCTTGCACATAGATCCTTATGTGCACTCTTGTGTACTTGTGATTGCACCTTGCACAATGCACTTAACCCACCCTCTTACACATGCACACCCAAAAGCATGTCATACAGTTGTACATTAGTACACAATCTTGGACTCATCTTGCATCTTATACACCATACTGTTGCATGCACTACACATTGCACTAGCACATTATGCATGAGGCACATGTACACTATAGTGCACTCTAGTGCACTTAACCTAGGTCACTACACAGCATCACCACCCTAGTGCACATACAAGAGCCCCTCCTTCTTTCACAACATTGACACCCATCCTATTTGCAAGGGAGGGTCAATGGGGAGTAAGAGGGGAAGCTAAGGCATTGCATGTGCACTTATTGCATCTTAGTGCACAATCTTGTGTGCTTGTACTCACATGCACTTGTATGCACATGCACTTACACACATAATCACACATGCACTTGTGCGCACCCCAGTGCACACATACAAGAATCTTGCATAATGTACTAAACCCACCTTCTTGTACCTTACCCTCACCTTAGCACACATCTACCAACACCCCCACACGCCATAGTTCACTAGCCTTACCCTAGTGCATTGCATTAGCACACATGTACTCACTGACTCACCTTGTGTATTATACCCTTGCACATAGCCTTGCAAAGTCACTTGTACCATCCATACATACCATTGTGCACATAGCTTCACCCTTAGTACACACCCAACTCAATACTCAATCAGCTCTACTACCACACACTATGCACCCACTCTATATAAGCCACATATAAACACCTCCTAGTGCATGCACAAGTGCATATCACTATTCTGCAAAGCCCTTTTGCACTTGTCAGTACCTCTTTCCTCTCATTTTTAACTTTGACACCTGCCCTATTTGAAGGGAGGATCAAAATGAGGAGGAGGGAGGAAGGTGGCACCTTGCAATGCACTTTTGTGTACTTTTGTATGAACTTGCACTTGCATGCACTTCAGCAACCTCACCCTTGCAAGGTGCCACCAATAATCCCTCCATGGTGCTCTAAGTTGTAAGACCCCCATTATGAGGAGAAGCCATGTGTGAGCCCAACAGATGAGGTCTATGTGATCAGATGGCAAAAATGTAACATTTGTGGGTCTAGCCTTTGGGTTAGATAGAGTACTTAAGCTAATAGCTACTCAAATTACACTACAATGGTAAAGGGAATATTCTATTCTAATTGACTAGGGAAGGTTCACACAAGCTGATAAGACTACCTTCCCAAGAGATAAAAGGAAGACCACTCCAATGTCATCATCAATCTCCAATCAAGGTTCTTCTAGTTAGCCTTAAGCTCTTCATCTATCATCTATTTGGATCGCCATCTAAGTTGTGCAATGGGGAACATGGGTAGACATGCCATTTTTGTATCACTTTATTTGGAATGAAAATAGTTTCTGATCTTTTCATATTTGATGTGTATTCTCTACTCCCTACTCAGATTTTATTCACTGTACTGTGTAATGTTTATATGGTATCAAAGCCCAAGGGACTCTAAGGAGTGAAGAGTACATGAGAGGCAAGGGCTTCAATAACAAAGAGGAGCAATGTCGTTTAGTGCATCAAGTAGTGATATTGTTGTATTGGCAGCTCAAACATGAAGGGAGAAGCCCAAGTGGAAGAATGAGCAAGTGAAAGCAAGAGAGGTATGAGCTATGGCAGATAGAGCAAGAAAGCAATAGAGAGAGACTCAAGATGTGGGAACTCCAACAATCACAATGTGTGATCGACCTTCCCTTTATTCAAATTTAAGTGAAAGAATAAAGAATGAAGTGATAATGATGGACGCACGTGGCCTATAGTATTCAGGTGTGGGTACTATCAGTGTAATAATACATGGGCAGTTAGGCACAGGCACCTTTACCCCCAACAACCTCCCACCTAAAGATGAATATGCCTCGAGTGAAGAGGGAATAAAGGGGGGGACAGTGACAAATTACAATGTGTACATAGAGTACAATAGGATGAAAAATAGAGGTCATCTCATCCAATTCCCATTAACTTTCTAAGGAAGGTAAAACACTCTGCTAAGAGACTTTTTTTGAGTAAATTTGCACGATTTTGGTCAGTTAAGATCTTAACAAGGTCGACAAACTTGTCCTCAATGACCTCTCTAATAAAGTGGTACCGCACCTCAATGTCCTTCATCTTCGCATGGAAGACCATATTCTTGGCTAATTGGATAGCACTCATAGAATCCAAATGCAATGTAGGAACCATGTCAGTCATATCAATATCTACTACTAGATGGCTCAAAGAGCCTCATTGGCTACAACATACTCGACCTCTATGAAAGTGCAATGCATTTTTGCACCTTGGACATCCAAGAAACATCACCCATAGCAAAGGTAAATACATAGCTAGAGGTGGATTTTCTACTGTATGCATGTCTTGCATAATTAAAGTCAATGTATCCTAGAACTCCTATATCTTGGCCAGCATAACATATGCACATATCTGGTGTGCCCTTTAGGTACCTCATGATACCCTTGACGAAATCCCAATGCCACCTATGCCAGGTGTAGCAATATAGTGTGCCACAACTCCCACTGCAAAAGCTATGTCAAGACAAGTGGGTATCATGGCATACATCAAACTACCCCCACCACGGATGCATAAGGGAACTTGGCCATCTTGGCCTTCTACTCATCAAGCTACAGACAATTGGTCTGTCTCACCTTCACATGAGAAGGAAAAGGATAGCCAATAAGCTTAACATCTTGCATATGAAACTACTCAAGGACCTTTTGGATATACTCCTTTTGTGACAAATAAAGAAGCCCCTGAGAGCGGTCACAAGGGTAATGTACATCCCGAGAATATGTGAGGCCTGTTCTATGTCTTTCATCTCAAAGCTCTTCTTGAGCTGACTTTTCAAAGAATCCAACTCATCAGGAGCTCCCTTAGCAATCAATATGTCATCCACATAGAGTGCCAAAATCAAAAGGCTACCATCACAAGCCTTCTTCATGTATAAACACATGGATCTATATCACTTCATGTATAGCCATGTGAATGCATAAAAGCATCAAACTTGTAGCACCATTCCCCATGTTTCTACTTAAGACCATAAAGGCTCTTTCTCAATGTGCACACTAGGTGTTCTCTACCTTTTTTCTCAAAGCCCTTAGGCTGCTGCATATAAATCTCCTCATGCAAGTCCCCATGTAAGAAAGTTGTCTTAACATCCATCTGATAAAGGTCCAGATCTAAATGAGCAACCAATGCTAGTACCAAGTGTAGGGTAATCATCTTGACTAAAAGAGAAAAGACTTCCTTGCAATCAGCACCATGCTGCTATTCAAAAACCCTTAGCAACCAATCTAGCCTTATAGGTAGGCTTGGGGCGTCCTAGGGGTGATCTTCAACTTGTACACCCACTTGCATGGCAATGCACGCTTTTCACCATGCAAGGAACTAACTCCCATGTATGATTTTTTTGTAAAGAGTCAAAATCTAACTGCATGACCCTCTCCCAAGAGTGACTATCACCATGATCCATGGCCTCATCATAAGTGAGAAGCTCACCTACATCTGTCACCATCACATAATCAACAGAGGGCTCAAACTACTCATGAGGGTGTCTGGCTCTAGCAGAGCATCTCAAGGTAGGCTGAAGAGATTTAGAGATATACTCACCTCCATTATTTGACCATAGGCATTTCAGTCTATACCCACACTAGTTCTCAACCAATGCAAACCAACATTGAAAGATAGCCAAAACATCAAATTTCAACTTTATAGGATATGCCCAGACCTTATGTGAGTAATCATCAATGAATGTGACAAAGTACTTCACACCTCCTAATGACTAACAAGGCATAGGTCCACAAACATCAGAATGAACAAGAGCCAAAGGCTCACCCATGCACTTATGCATACTACGTGTTTGCCTACCATACAAATAATAATCACATGACTCAAAACACTTATAGTCAAGGGGTGGAAGATACTGCAAATGAGTAAGCATTTTCATTCCCTTTAAGGACATGTGTCCAAGGCGACAATGACAAAGAGATACATGTGGAACTACACAAAACATGATCTACATATCCAGATACAACCAAGGGATATAAAGTGCTAGACTTGGCACACATGCTAGAACAAGGTTCCCATAGGTGATCTTCTAAGAAGAATCCCCAAAGGAAGCAAAGTAACTCTCATCATCTAGTGTGCAACAGAGATAAGACTCTTCGTGAGATCCGGTACAAACGTTATGCAAAGTAAATATACTACCTAAACCAAACTATAGCTAAATATCACCAATACCAACTATCTACAATGCCAAGTCATTCCCCAAATGGACAAATCCAGTCATACTACGATAGGACTGGAACCACTCTCTATGAGAGGTCACATGAAAGGAAGCCCCTGAATCCATCAACCAACATTGAGTAAAACTAAGCAAGGCATCAAACAATTGTGACTCGTACAAAGAAGAAGCTACAAGTATGTAATCATCATCAAAGTTAGGTTGCTATACTACATTGATCTCTTTAATCTTAATACTAGACTTAGTAGGAAAAATGCTACAATCATCAGGCTTGTCATGTGTTTTCCCTTTTCCTTTGCTTGTCATTGCACATTTTATGGAATTGTGGCCTAATATGTTCTACTTTCCCACAATAATGGCATGTCAAATCAGACTTAGGTCCATAGGACTTACTGTGAGACTATTCACGAGACTTAGAATGAGACTTCTGTGAGTCTCTACCACAATGATCATTCCTGCTCTTACCATCAGGTCGACCCCGAATAGTCAAAGCATGAGAAGTACGAGAAGCATCCACATTCTTCCTATTGATCTCCTTTGTTAGGAGTTCACCCTCTACGTCAAATAATTTTAGCCCATTCTCAAGCATATTTGCACACATAATGGTATGGAATGTGTTGCAAGACTCATATAGTATGACCAACAAGAACAAAGGTGGAAAATTGTCCTTAAAGTCAATACCCTACGATGATAGCTAGCCAATTGTTAGCCCTCAAACAAACAAGGTGGAAAATCCAAAAAATCTAAAGCAGAAGACAGGGCGAAGGCAAAAGCTAAATGGAGAATGAAGGCACACCAAGAAAAATCAGAAAACACAAGAAGTGTGAAAAAGTCCTAAATCAAGGAGAGGTGCTCAAGAAAAAGTGCAAGTCAATACTTTTGTAAAAGAGCGCAAGGCGCACCATGATTTATTTTAAGAGCGTCGAGCTTTGACCTGTGCAAATTACAAATGTAGATGGGCGGTAGGAAGGAAGCTAGGAAGATAGGAGAACAACGGAAAAAAGGGCCTATCGGCCATGTAAAAAGGAGATGGCTGCCCAAATAGGATTTAGGGCTTTGTATATAAAGTCCAAAAGATGAATGAGAGCTCATTCTTGGGTGCATGGCAAAGTGGACTCTCTCTTCTCTTTTCCTTCTCTTCTCTTACTTGCTTGTGAGTGAGTGAGTGAGGGAGTGTGAGTGAGTGAGGGAGGGAGTGTGTGAGGGTGAGTAACCTTGGAGGTGAAGCCTCCTCCATCTCCTCTCTTCTTCTTCTCTTCTCTTCTCTTATCTTCTCTTCTCTCATCTCACGCGTGGCTATGGAGGATGGAGCTTGAAGGTGGGGGTTTGAGGATGCTTGAGCTTGCATCAAGAATCGTGGAGCTATCAGAGTGCTTGAGAGAGGAAGCAACTCGATTGGGCATCAAGGTAAGCTCACTACACTCGTAGAGAGGGATCGCATGTCAGCTATGTGAGAGGTAGCCATTAGTATACACTCAATCCATGGGCCTTAGCAGTTGAGCTAGTGCTCGCCTCTACACCAATGATAGCATGAAACATGCTCAAATATTCAGAAACACCAGTACCTTTCTTACAAAGGCCCATAAGCTACTTTAGCCAATAGACATGCGTGAAAGTGCAACTGTGGATATTACTGTCATTTGTAAGGGCCATGAGCCCCAAGTGTTGCAAATGCATCTAAGAAGTAGGGCTCTACTTATCATCATAGAGATTATGGATTTTCTCCCAAAGATCCTATGCAGACTTCCCATCTATGACAACATTATAATAAACCTACTTGTTGAGGGATAGGATAATTGTGGACTTGCAAAGCTCATCTATGTCATCTCATACATCCTGATTGTGACCTTCAAGCTTAATGTTTTTACATTTGATTGACCTAATCTGAGATTTCTACACCAAAACATGCCGAATTTGGGTCTACTAATAGCCATAATTGCTACCATCTAACTTTTCAATGTTGAAGATGGGATTGTCATTTGAATGACGAGCCATACTACAAGAAAAAAGAGGCACAATACAGACTAAACATGTTGTTGTAATACTTGCAAATAGTCCCAAAACCACTGCCAAAACAAGTTGAAAATAAGAGGTACGGACCAGATAATGAGCTATCCACAAATTATGAGCAAAATAGCATCAAATGGAGGACTGCTCTCATAAATAATATAATAAGTTATAAGTACATCATGCCAAAAATGAGGTACAACATACTCAAGCTCAATGTAACATCCAAGTGTTAAGTAAGCAACTCTCACTAGAACAAAAGTTAGATACCAAATGAGCAAACAAAGCTCAAATCCTCATGTGAATGGCATCCAAGCATCCAAGATACATCAAATATATGGCCGAGAGCATAAGACCCAATAAAAGCTTCAAGCATGTAAGGTCATAAACCTCTGAAGCATCCAATGAAGTAACTAACAATAGATGTTAAATGTTGTAAGATCAAATCAAAGCTCAAATGCATTCAATAGCATAACCAAGCATAGAGCTTCAATGTCATGCACCAATACATATGATAGAATGCCCGAATAGCATGAAAGAGAATTAGGCATAGA
This sequence comes from Lygodium microphyllum, assembly GCF_053477565.2. Classification (NCBI taxonomy): domain Eukaryota; kingdom Viridiplantae; phylum Streptophyta; class Polypodiopsida; order Schizaeales; family Lygodiaceae; genus Lygodium; species Lygodium microphyllum. The sequence goes on along the minus strand of NW_028229623.1, from coordinate 114,936 downwards.
CTATCCCTATTAAAAGCTTGCTATCCATTGTATATACAGTAGTAAAATGACAATCAAGAGTGAGTAAAAGTGAGCTAAATCGAAGCCCAAAAGCATTCTGGGAGCATGTCTAAGCATGTGGCATCAAGCATAGACATCAATGTATCATCCCAAGTAGTCAAAAAGTAAAAGTGGGCTAAATATGGGCTCAAATAAATCCAATAGTATCTCAAACCAATGACATATGTTCCCCCAAGTATCTGACAATAAAACATAGGTATACGAGTATCCCAACAAGCATATACAAGCTCCAAACATTGAAGATATGGTTGTCCCTATTTTATGATAGTGTGTTTGTTGAGATATCGAGCTCCACTCGTGATACGCCAGGGTGACCGTTGTATATTTATGTCACCGACTTGTCAGTTGCAGACGCGGTTGGTACACCGCCCATGAATAATAGCTACATGATAGCTATCCTTATCTACTCTAGTTCGTGGCTCAGTTAGTATGCCACCTTAGTTAGTTGAGTTTGGTTTGAGACCCATATATAGGGTTCTTCTATTTCTTTGTACTTGAGTTCTTTTGGCTTACACAACTAAGAAGAGGAAAACTGTTTTCAGCCTCCACCCTTGTGTGTCTTCCCCCATTGTGCAAGCAAGAAAGCTTCAAGCGAGACTCCTTCCTTCTCTCCCACAATCTTGACATGGTATCAGAGCCTTGTTCGTGGTAAGGAGCTCAAGAAAGCAAGCCAAGCTCGCGGTGGTCTGGTAAGAGGAGCAGTGTTGCTTTCATTTCCTGTTTTGGGAGCAGATCTCTGCAGGTAGCACAGCCGGAAATTGCAGGAGTGCATTGTCTCAGGTTGAGACGTCCTTCGCGGTGAAGCAAGAGGGCAGTATATGCTGCGGGCGAGGGCTTTAGCCCTCGGCAACCTTGTTTTTTTGATTTGAGGCCATTTCGGGGCCTGTTTTGCAGACGGAAGTTTTCTGCACGCACTCAAGAAAAGGCTCAGTTCTATGCTGTGCGACCACTGTTCTACAGGTCGGTGAAAAGTTACTGTAGAAATTGCATCGTATGCTTGTGCGCAGAGACATTGGGAGTTTCAGAATCATCCTTGGTTCCTGTTTATGCAAAATCGTCACTAGGAAGTGACTGTGTGGTCAAATACCACTTTCGCCAGTTTTGCAGATTTGCCCTTGTGAGGGTGAAGCTGTGTTTTTTGCAGTGACAGAATTTCTTGCAGTATTCTGTAATGGCGTCTGATTCTCTTTCACAGATTGTCACTGAAAAGCTTGACAAGAACAACTTCCAGGCATGGAAGTTTAGAATGACGAATTTCCTTATGGGAAAAGGATATTGGGAATTTGTTGCAGGAAATGAAGAAGAACCAGTTCTTCCTGATGTTCCCAATCAACAACAAATGCAGGCATTTAAAACATGGCATGAGAGAGCCAGGAAAGTTATGTATTGGTTGTCTATCAGTATTTCAGACTCTATGATTGTGCATATTCAGGATGCAAGTACGCCAAAGGAGGCATGGGATACTTTGTCAAAAATGTATAGCACAAATACGCAAGCCAGGAAAATGCAGCTCAAGCAAGAGTTGCATAATGTGCAAAGAGAAAGTATGAGCATCAACGACTACCACATGAAGGTGAAGAAGATTGCAGATGCACTTGCTTCCATTGGGTCACCAGTGGAAGATGATGATTTAGTTTCCGTGACCTTGAATGGTCTAGGAAAGGATTATGCACAGTTTCGGACATCCATTTCAGTTCGTGAAAGATTTCCTGATTTTGAGGAGTTGATTGCTCTTCTAATTTCTGAGGAACAGAGAAATGGTGGTGCATCTTCTTCAGGAGGAACTTCAAAAGAAGCTGTCTTCTACTCAAATGCTGGAAGAGGTAGAGGCAGAGGTAGAGGAGGCCGATTTGGAGGCCGTGGCAGAAATCAGAATATGCAGCAAACTCAAGAAAACCAGTCCTATGGAGGAGGACGTGGTAACTCTAGAGGCAGGGGGAGCCAAAGAGGTCGTGGTGGATGGCAAAGAGGCCAAAATGCAAACAGTAATGTTGAATGCTACTACTGTGGTAAAATGGGTCATATGGCTAAAGACTGCTATAAAAAGCAGAATGACATCATGAATGGAAAACTGCAACAAGGGAATTATGCATCTTCTAGTAGACAGGGTGATGACAGAAATGAGCATTTGTTCATGGTGCAGCACATGAACAATTCTATGACAAGTGCAAAAGAAAGCAATGATGTATGGTATGTTGACTCAGGTGCATCAAACCACATGACAGGTCATGCAGAATGGATGGAGGATGCAAGGAAAATGGAAAAACCAGGATTTGTGGAGACTGGTGATGATACTGCACATCCTATTGTGCAGATTGGAAAAATTCCCTTGTCTATGCAGGGTGGGAAAAAGAAATACCTGTCCGATGTATTTCATGTCCCGAATATCACCAAGAATCTGGTTTCAGTTGGTCAAATGGTTGAACAGGGCTTGCAGGTCAGATTTAATCCTCATGGATGCTTTGTTGAGGATATGAAAAATAAAGGTCGCTTGATAGCAAAAGGAAAGAAGAAGGGCAGAATGTTTACATTGGATGCAGACATGTCTGAATTGAGTGCAGCAATGTTTGCACATGGGACCGGTGTAGTTGCAGATATTGATATCTGGCATAAACGCATTGGTCATGTTAATGTACAGCGACTTAAATCAATGCAGGCCCAAAATATTGTTGCAGGATTGCCCAAATTCAAGGTTGCAGAAATGCATAAGGTATGTGAAGCCTGTCTGTTTGGAAAACAGGCAAGGAAACCATTTCTTAGACATGTTCAAGAGAGTGAGAAGCCATTGGAATTAATTCACTCTGATGTGTGGACAACTAAAGCTGCATCTCTTGGAGGCTGTCATTATTTTGTCAGTTTTATTGATGACTATAGCAGAAAAGTTTGGGTGTATTTTATGAAAAAGAAAAGTGAAGTTTTTGGGCATTTCAAAACTCTTAAAGCTATGGTTGAAAAAGAAACAGGCTTGCAGATAAAATGCCTAAGGTCAGATGGAGGGGGAGAGTACCTCTCAAATGAGTTTGCAAAGTTCTTGCAGGAGCATGGCATAAAGCAGCAATATTCATGCAGTTATACCCCACAACAAAATGGAATTGCAGAAAGGAAAAACATGCATATTGGAGAGGTATCTCGTGCCATGCTCAATGAAAAAGACTTGCCAGATTTTTATTGGGCTGAAGCAGTTGCTACAGCAGTCTACATAATGAACAGGACTCCCACTGCAGCAATACATGGAATGACTCCAGAGGAGAGGTATACTGGTAGGAAACCAGATATTTCTCATTTGAAAATTTTTGGTTGCATTGCCTATGTACATGTGCCAGATGAGCTGAGATCCAAGTTGGATCCAAAAGCTGAGAAGTGCATCTTTATTGGTTACTCTCTGCAGCAAAAAGGGTATAGATGCTATAACCCTTCTACTCGTAAGTTTACAGTGAGCAGAGATGTTGTTTTTGATGAGATGAGTAGCTGGTATAAACCAGTAAATGTGATTGATGATGAAGATGCACAAAATGGTAATGCTACACAGAATTCACAGCAGCAGTCACAAAATATTAGTGGACCTGGAGCGTCCTCTAGCAGTGGTTCACATTCTTCGCCATGGACAGGCAGATTGAGATCAGGAGAATCTTCTCAAAGCAATGCAGATAGTGGTATGCAGGTATCACGAAAAGGAAAAGAGAAGGTTGATCAGCCCATGTTTGATGTGAATGCAGGTCACTCTTATGTGGATGGTGAATCCAGTGGCTCAGAACAGAGCATTGATGATGAGTTGGGTATTCCTTCTATTGTTACACCTGGAGTAAGGAAGACCAGGGATGTTTTGAGAGCACCTGGGAGTGAACCTACTTTGCGCAGGTCTACAAGAGCTAGGTATCCTGTGGATAGGCTGAAATATGATGGATTTACAGCCATTCACTATGCATATATGGTCAAAGTGATACAGGAACCAGAACCCACATCTTTTGAGCAAGCCATGGGAAAAGAAAAATTGGAGAAAGCCATGGATGAAGAAATGGATGCCTTGGAAGCAAATGCTACATGGGAGTTAGTACCTTTGCCTAAAGGTAAGAATGCAATTGGCTGTAAGTGGGTTTATAAGGTGAAGCACAATGCTGATGGTTCTATGAACAGATACAAGGCAAGATTAGTAGTCAAGGGGTATGCACAAACATATGGCATTGACTATGAAGAAACATTTAGTCTGGTTGCAAGGATGGCAACCGTAAGAGCAGTCATTGCTATGGCTGCATCAAAGGGATGGTCTTTACATCAGATGGATGTAAAGAATGCCTTCTTGCATGGTGATTTGCAAGAAGAGGTCTATATGGAGCAGCCACCAGGTTATGTGCATGCTGTTCATCCTGAGTTTGTTTGCAGGTTGAAGAAAGCCTTGTATGGCTTGAAGCAAGCACCTAGAGCATGGTCTGACAAGATAGGACAGTATCTTGTCACTATTGGCTTTCAGATTTCCAAGGCAGATTTCTCCCTTTATGTGAGAAAAACAGAGAAAGGTATTATGTTGCTTGTCATTTATGTTGATGATTTGATTATGACAGGTGACAGTGATGAAGATATCCTTCATGTGAAAATGCTATTGAAGCAGAAGTTTGAGATGAAGGATTTGGGAGAGCTGCGTTATTTCTTGGGCATTGAGGTGATTAGATCACCAAGTGGGATACAGCTCTTGCAGAGGCAGTATGGATTGGACATGCTGTCCAAATATGGGATGACAGGCTGTAAGCCTATTTCAGTTCCTTTGGAGCAAAATGTGAAGCTGAGCACAGATACAGGTGAGCTTCTAGAAGACCCTACTATGTACAGACACATAGTGGGAAGTTTGATTTATATGACTATTACCAGGCCAGATTTGAGCTATGCTGTTGGATTGGTAAGTCAGTTTATGCAGGCTCCAAGGAAACCACATTTGGATGCGGCTAGACGCATACTTAGGTATGTGAAGTCCACATTGCAGTATGGACTATTTTATGAGACTGGGGTTCAGATACAGTTGCATGGATACACTGATGCTGATTGGGCTGGTAGTATTTCTGATAGACGATCTACCAGTGGATATGTATTCTCTTTTGGGAGTGCTGCAGTCACTTGGAGCAGCAAGAAACAGCCTACAGTTGCCTTGTCGAGCACAGAGGCTGAGTACAGGGGTGCAGCAATGGCTGCATGTGAGGTAGCTTGGTTGCATAAGCTACTTTATGATATGCATCAGTCTACAGATGGGCCAGTTGTCATTTATTGTGACAACATGAGTAGTATACACTTGGCAAATAACCCAGTCTATCATGCTAGAACAAAGCACATTGAGGTGCATTATCACTATGTGCGAGAGAGGGTTTTACTAGGTCTTATTGATCTAGTTTATGTCAGCACAGAGGATCAGGTAGCTGACATATTCACGAAGGCATTGGGCGCAGAGAAGCTGCGCAAGTTCAGAGACCTGCTTGGTGTGTAGGAATTGGGATTGAGCTCGAGGGGGAGTGTTGAGATATCGAGCTCCACTCGTGATACGCCAGGGTGACCGTTGTATATTTATGTCACCGACTTGTCAGTTGCAGACGCGGTTGGTACACCGCCCATGAATAATAGCTACATGATAGCTATCCTTATCTACTCTAGTTCGTGGCTCAGTTAGTATGCCACCTTAGTTAGTTGAGTTTGGTTTGAGACCCATATATAGGGTTCTTCTATTTCTTTGTACTTGAGTTCTTTTGGCTTACACAACTAAGAAGAGGAAAACTGTTTTCAGCCTCCACCCTTGTGTGTCTTCCCCCATTGTGCAAGCAAGAAAGCTTCAAGCGAGACTCCTTCCTTCTCTCCCACAATCTTGACAGTGTTGCCCTATTTGCATAGTTAATAGCTGAAGCTAAATGACTCAAACCAATGCTCAATGTTAATGGTCAATGCTAGGAGGAGTGGTAAACAATGGCAAATCCTTTGTCCAATGCTCAGGGAGTGCTTGAGCAAGCACCATAAGTGGCCACAACTGAAAAAACATGTTTGCATTTCTAGCCCTAAATATTGAGCTGAATACACCCTAAAATAAGCTTAGTGTAGGCTCGAGATGGCCCTAATAGTCCATGAGAAGTCCTAGAGCAATGAGAGCTCAATATGAACCTCAAGAGGTGGGGCTATGGCTACCAATGGTAAAACCATGATGTAGGTAGCTCAAAGGAGAGTTGAAGCAATGTCCGATGATTGAGCTCAAGCTCACGGAGAACATGGCTCTCATACTAGTTGAAGGGAGAAGCCCAAGTGGAAGCATGAGTAAGTGGAAGCAAGAGAGGTGTGAGCTAGGGCGGATGGAGCAAGAGAACGAGAGAGAGAGAGAGAGAGAGAGAGAGACACTCAAGATGTGGGAACTCCAATAGTCACAACGTGTGATCGGCCTTTCCTTTATTCAAATGTCATTGAAAGAATAAAGAATGAAGTGACAGTGATGGGGCCCACAGTGTGCAGGTGTGGGTACTATCTCATTGTAGTAATACATGGGCGGCTAGACAGAGGCACCTTTACCCCCAACAAAATAGTAAGGATTTGTCCACCAACTTTTAGTGAAGGCAAGTTATATGATGCAGACTACACTTTATGAAAGTTTAAAATTACAAATATCCTTGATTCTTATGAGCTTTCAAAGACAGTGTTGGAAACTGATCAAGAACCACAACCCACCTTAATCTATCAAATTCAAGTATTATGACTCCTCCAACTACCAATTCTCTACAAACACAAAAATGAATAAAAGAAAATGCATTGTACCTTAGTTACAACCTATTTTGATAGTGTTTTGACCTTAAGTTAGTATAGAATCAAGACATCATTGGCATGGAATGTATTGAGGAGTTAGTAAGAAATGTGAAACCAAATAAGGATTCTAAAGCTATAGAATCAACTAGTAGCAAATAAGTTTGTTAATAAAGGAGAGATAGCTAAAGTATTCATTACTCAGATCAAGAATCTATGTGACCAAATGGTTGGTGTTGGGATACAAAAGACTAGTGAGGAGCTAGCTCCAAGGTGTCTTTGGATTTGTCCATCAAAGTTTGATGTATTGGTTACTACACAAAACACTCAAGTGAGACATTTAAGAAATTTTATGTAGTACTAATGGAGAAGGAGTTGCATCTTAAAGCCTGAGAAGATAGTAGCTATGGAGATGCGGCATTCTCTATCAATGCAAAAGGAAAAGGTAGTTTCACTACCAATGTAGCGATAAAAAGGAAAACAGTGGGGGTAAGAAAAAGTTTCAAAGAAAGGGCTTCTACTACAATAAGACAAAGGTCCTTAAGGAGAAGACTCCTCACAAGGCCTATACTAGTAAGAAACTATTTTTCTCACACTTTTTTGGATGTGAATGTTATGCACATGTTTTAAAGAATAAAAGAAACGAGTTAAACCAAAAAGCACAAGACATTTCTTAGATTATAGTGATGAGTAAACGGCTTATAAATTATATGACTAAGAGTCAAATAAGATCATAGCAAGCAATGATGTGGTGTTCAAGGAGCAACCATATATAGTGGAGGAGGAAAAGGCAAGTTCATCCACTTTATCATCAAGTAAAGAAGTAGCCCACTATGAACTATCCCAAGAGTGAACCCTATCCTCGAGGAGGAGAAGGAGGAAGCATCATCTTTGGATGATGAGGAGAAAGTTTACCAACCTATAGTCATGCTACCAAAAAAGCCATTACTAGCATAGATGAAGCACATTATTGGGGATTGAAGTTTGGTAAGAGCCTAGCAAAATCTTCATCTCCCAAAAATAGTATGCATGGGAGGTCTTGAAAGTATTTTGCATGATTGAGTGCAAGGAGATAGCTACATCTATAGAGATCAATGGGAAGTTACCCATTGAGGATATATAAGAACTAGTAGACATTAGGAGGTAGAGAAGGTTGGTTGGTAATCTTGTCTACTTGTGCAGTACTAGGCTAATTTCAATTTTATTATTGGTGTTTTGAGCAAGTTCTCAAAAAAACTATGAGAAAGTCTTTGAAAAGTTAGGATGCAAATGCTCATATACTTGAAGAAAACTCTTGATTATGGTATCACGTATAATTTTGAAAGTTCTCATGTGGAGAGTTATGACTCAGACACTACGTAGATGATAATGATTCCAAGAAGTTAGTTTCTAGGTATTATTCTCTTTGGGTTTAGGAATCTTCTCTTGCATTAGTATGAAGCAACTAATAGTTACATTGTCTTTTGTCAAAACAAAGTACAAGACAGGTTGTTTTGTTACATATGAATCAGTATGAATAAGAAAGATCCTAAGGCATATGGGAGTGCAAGATAAAGATCCAAGAGTACTAAGATGTGACTATCAGAATTATATCACCATTTCCAAAAAACTAGTGTTTCATGTATACACCGAACACATTGAAGTCCAATATCACTATGTGCATGATTTGATTAAAGACGTGATAGTACAACTTGTCTACAATGGACCTAATTCGAGTTCATATTTAGAGACTTCGAGGATGTAGTTCACTTGTAGGTGGATATTAAGGAGGGTATTAAATATGCTCAATAACCTATCCTTGTAAGGTACCACCAATCATCAATGGTGCTCTAAGATGTAAGGTCCCCATTATGAAGAGAAGCCATGCATGAACCCAATATTGGTTAGCTCTTGACTTGTATATCAAATGATGTCTATGTGGCTAGATGGCAAAAAGATGATATTTGTGGGTCTAACTTTGGGTTAGATAGAGTGCCTAAGCTGGTAGCAACTCAAGGCACACTAGAATGGTAAAGAGAATATTCCTTAGCCAGCTAGAAAATGTTCATAATATAGTTAGATATGCTGACTATACTACCTTCTCATGCAATAAAAGGAAGACCACTCCAAAGCTATCATCAATCTATTCAATCAGAGTTCTTGTAGCTAGCCTTAAGCTATTTGCCTATCATCTATTTGGATCGCCATCTAAGCTTTACAATGGGAGCACATTGTGTCAAGATTGTGGGAGAGAAGGAAGGAGTCTCACTTGTAGCTTTCTTGCTTGCACAATGGGGGAATACACACAGAGGTGGAGGCTGAAAACAGTTTTCCTCTTCTTAGTTGTGTAAGCCAAAAAGAACTCTCATACAAAGAAATAGAAGAACCCTATATATGGGTCTCAAACCAAACTCAAATAACTAAGGTGGCATACTAACTGAGCCACGAACTAGAGTAGATAAGGATAGCTATCATCTAGCTATTATTCATGGGCGGTGTACCAACCGCATCTAACTGGCACGTCGGTGACATAAATGCACAACGGTCACCCTAGCATATCACGAGTGGAGCTCGATATCTCAACACTCCCCCTCGAGCTCAATCCCAATTCCTGCACACCAAGCAGGTCTCTGAACTTGCACAGCTTCTCTGCGCCCAATGCCTTCGTAAATATGTCAGCTACCTGATCCTCTGTGCTGACATAAACTAGATCAATAAGACCTAGTAAAACCCTCTCCCGCACATAGTGATAATGCACCTCAATGTGCTTTGTTCTAGCATGATAGACTGGGTTATTTGCCAAGTGTATACTACTCATGTTGTCACAATAAATGACAACTGGCCCATCTGTAGACTGATGCATATCATAAAGTAGCTTATGCAACCAAGCTACCTCACATGCAGCCATTGCTGCACCCCTGTACTCAGCCTCTATGCTCGACAAGGCAACTGTAGGCTGTTTCTTGCTGCTCCAAGTGACTGCAGCACTCCCAAAAGAGAACACATATCCACTGGTAGATCGTCTATCAGAAATGCTACCAGCCCAATCAGCATCAGTGTATCTATGCAACTGTATCTGAACCCCAGTCTCATAAAATAGTCCATACTGCAATGTGGACTTCACATACCTGAGTATGCGTCTAGACGCATCCAAATGCGGTTTCCTTGGAGCCTGCATAAACTGAATTACCAATCCAACAACATAGCTCAAATCTGGCTTGGTAATAGTCATATAAATCAAACTTCCTACTATGCGTCTGTACATAGTAGGGTCTTCCAGAAGCTCACCTGCATCTGTGCTCAGCTTCACATTCTGCTCCAAAGGAACTGAAATAGGCTTACAGCCTGTCATCCCATATTTGGACAGCATGTCCAATCCATACTACCTCTGCAAGAGTTGTATCCCACTTGGTGATCTAATCACCTCAATGCCCAAGAAATAACGCAGCTCTCCCAAATCCTTCATCTCAAACTTCTGCTTCAATAGCATTTTCACATGAAGGATATCTTCATCACTGTCACCTGTCATAATCAAATCATCAACATAAATGACAAGTAGCATGATATCTTTCTCGGTTTTTCTCACATAAAGTGAGAAATCTGCCTTGGAAATCTAAAAGCCAATAGTGACAAGATACTGTCCTATCTTGTCAGACCATGCTCTAGGTGCTTGCTTCAAGCCATACAAGGCTTTCTTCAACCTGCAAACAAACTCAGGATGAACAGCATGCACATAACCTGGTAGCTGCTCCATATAGACCTCTTCTTGCAAATCACCATGCAAGAAGGCATTCTTTACATCCATCTGATGTAAAGACCATCCCTTTGATGCAACCATAGCAATGACTGCTCTTACGGTTTCCATCCTTGCAACCGGACTGAATGTTTCTTCATAGTCAATGCCATATGTTTGTGCATACCCCTTGACTACTAATCTTGCCTTGTATTTGTTCACAGAACCATCTGCATTGTGCTTCACCTTATAAACCGACTTACAGCCAATTGCATTCTTACCTTTAGGCAAAGGTACCAATTCCCATGTAGCATTTGCTTCCAAGGCATCCATTTCTTCATCCATGGCTTTCTCCCATTTTCCTTTTCCATTGGCTTGCTCAAAAGAAGTGGGTTCTGGTTCCTGTATCACTTTGACCATATATGCATAGTGAATGGCTGTAAATCCATCATATTTCAGCCTATCCACAGGATACCTAGCTCTCGTAGACCTGCGCAAAGTAGGTTCACTCCCAGGTGCTCTCAAAACATCCCTGGTCTTCCTTACTCCAGGTGTAACAATAGAAGAAATACCCAATTCATCATCAATGCTCTGTTCTGAGCCACTGGATTCACCATCCACATAAGAGTGACCTGCATTCACATCAAACATGGGCTGATCTACCTTCTCTTTTCCTTTTCGTGATACCTGCATACCACTATCTGCATTGCTTTGAGAAGATTCTCCTGATCTCAATTTGCCTGTCCATGGCGAAGAAGGTGAAACACTGCTAGAGGATGCTCCAGGTCCACTAATATTTTGTGACAACTGCTGTGAATTCTGTGCAGTATTACCATTTTGTGCATCTACATCATCAATCACATTTACTGGTTTATACCAGCTACTCATCTCATCAAAAACAACATCTCTGCTCACTGTAAACTTACGAGTAGAAGGGTTATAGCATCTATACCCTTTTTGCTGCAGAGAGTAACCAATAAAGATGCACTTCTCAGCTTTTGGATCCAACTTGGATCTCAACTCATCTGGCACATGAACATAGGCAATGCAACCAAAGATTTTCAAATGAGAAATATCTGGTTTCCTACCAGTATACCTCTCCTCTGGAGTCATTCCATGTATTGCTGCAGTGGGAGTCCTGTTCATTATGTAGGCTGTTGTAGCAACTGCCTCAGCCCAATAAAAATCTGGCATGTCTTTTTCATTGAGCATGGCACGAGATACCTCTCCAATATGCATGTTTTTCCTTTCTGCAATTCCATTTTGTTGTGGGGTATGACTGCATGAATATTGCTGCTTTATGCCATGCTCCTGCAGGAACCTTGCAAACTCATTTGAGAGGTACTCTCCCCCTCCATCTGACTTAGGCATTTTATTTGCAGGCCTGTTTCTTTTTCAACCATAGCTTTAAGAGTTTTGAAATACCCAAAAACTTCACTTTTCTTTTTCATAAAATACACCCAAACTTTTCTGCTATAGTCATCAATAAAAGTGACAAAATAATGACAGCCTCCAAGAGATACAGCTTTAGTAATCCACACATCAGAGTGGATTAATTCCAATGGCTTCTCACTCTCTTGAACATGTCTAGGAAATGGTTTCCTTGCCTGTTTTCCAAATTGGCAGGCTTCACATACCTTATGCATTTCTGCAACCTTGAATTTAGGCAATCCTGCAACAATATTTTGGGCCTATATTGATTTAAGTCATTGTACATTAACATGACCAATGCGTTTATGCCAGATATCAATATCTGCAACTACACCAGTCCCATGTGCAAACATTGCTACACTCAATTCAGACATGTCTGCATCCAACGTAAACATTCTGCCCTTCTTCTTTCCTTTTGCTATCAAGCGAGCTTTATTTTTCATATCCTCAACAAAGCATCCATGAGGATTAAATCTGACCTGCAAGCCCTGCTCAACCATTTGACCAACAGAAACCAGATTCTTGGTGATATTCGGGACATGAAATACATCGGACAGCTATTTCTTTTTCCCATCCTACATAGACAAAGGAATTTTTCCAATCTGCACAATAGGATGTGCAGTATCATCACCAGTCTCCACAAATCCTGGTTTTTCCATTTTCCTTGCATCCTCCATCATTCTGCATGACCTGTCATGTGGTTTGATGCACCTGAGTCAACATACCATACATCATTGCTTTCTTCTGCACTTGTCACAGAATTGTTCATGTGCTACACCATAAACAAATGCTCATTTCTGTCATCACCCTGTCTACTAGAAGATGCATAATTCCCTTGTTGCAGTTTTCCATTCATGATGTCATTCTGATTTTTATAGCAGTCTTTAGCCATATGACCCATTTTACCACAGTAGTAGCATTCAACATTACTGTTTGCATTTTGGCCTCTTTGCCATCCACCACGACCTCTTTGGCTCCCCTGCCTCTAGAGTTACCACGTCCTCCTCCATAGGACTGGTTTTCTTGAGTTTGCTGCATATTCTGATTTCTACCACGGCCTCCAAATCGGCCTCCTCTACCTCTGCCTCTACCTCTTCCAGCATTTGAGTAGAAGACAGCTTCTTTTGAAGTTCCTCCTGAAGAAGATACACCACCATTTCTCTGCTCCTCAGAAATTAGAAGAGCAATCAACTCCTCAAAATCAGGAAATCTTTCACGGACGGAAATGGATGTTCGGAACTGTGCATAATCCTTTCCTAGACCATTCAAGGTCACAGAAACTAAATCATCATCTTCCACTGGCGACCCAATGGAAGCAAGTGCATCTGCAATCTTCTTCACCTTCATGTGGTAGTCATTGATGCTCATACTTTCTCTTTGCACATTATTCAACTCTTGCTTGAGCTGCATTTTCCTGGCTTGCGTATTTGTGCTATACATTTTTAACAAAGTATCCCATGCCTCCTTTGGCGTACTTGCATCCTGAATATGCACAATCATAGAGTCTGAAATATTGATAGACAACCAGTACATAACTTTCCTGGCTCTCTCATGACATGCTTTGAATGCCTGCATTTGCTGTTGATTGGGAACATCAAGAAGAACTGGTTCTTCTTCATTTCCTGCAACAAATTCCCAATATCCTTTTCCCATAAGGAAATTCGTCATTCTAAACTTCCATGCTTGAAAGTTGTTCTTGCCAAGCTTTTCAGTTACAATCTGTGAAAGAGAATCAGATGCCATTACAGAATACTGCAAAAAATTCTGTCATTGCAAAAAACACAGCTTCACCCTCACAAGGGCAAATCTGCAAAACTGGCGAAAGTGGTATTTGACCACACAGTCACTTCCTAGTGACGATTTTGCATAAACAGAAACCAAGGATGATTCTGTAACTCCCAATGTCTCTGCACACAAGCATACGATGCAATTTCTGTGGTAACTTTTCACAGACCTGTAGAACAATGGTCGCACAGCATAAAACAGGGCCTTTTCCTGAGTGCATGCAGAAAACTTCCGCCTCCAAAACAGGCCCCGAAATGGCCTCAAATTAAAAAAACAGGGTCGCCTTGGGCTAAAGCCCTTTCCCGCAGCATATACTGCCCTCTTACTTCACCGCGAAGGGCGTCTCAACCTGAGACAATGCACTCTTGCAATTTCCGGCTATGCTACCTACAGAGATCTGCTCCCAAAACAGAAAATGAAAGCAACACTACTCCTCTTACCAGAACACCGTGAGCTTGGCTTGCTTTCTTGAGCTTCTTACCACGAACAAGGCTTTGATACCATGTCAAGATTGTGGGAGAGAAGGAAGGAGTCTCACTTGTAGCTTTCTTGCTTGCACAATGGGGGAATACACACAGAGGTGGAGGCTGAAAACAATTTTCCTCTTCTTAGTTGTGTAAGCCAAAAAGAACTCTCATACAAAGAAATAGAAGAATCCTATATATGGGTCTCAAACCAAACTCAAATAACTAAGGTGGTATACTAACTGAGCCACGAACTAGAGTAGATAAGGATAGCTGTCATCTAGCTATTATTCATGGGCGGTGTACCAACCACATCTGCAACTGACACGTCGGTGACATAAATGCACAACGGTCACCCTGGCATATCACGACTGGAGCTCGATATCTCAACACATTGATGGATAGAGCCATCTTTGTATTAGTTTATTTGGAATTAAAGAACTTTCTAGCCTTCTCATATTTGCTATGTATTCTATACTCCTTGCTTACATTTTATTTGCTACATTGTGTAATTTTTACATTCTTATATCCTTAGTCATCTAAGCACTAAGCCTAGTGCACTGCACTAGCATTTTATCGCTTGCATTCCACTTTCTACTCTAGTGCACTACATAGTGCACTAACCTTAACCTTACGTACACCCTAATGCACTATCCCTCTATTGCACCAAGGATAAGTACAATACACACAACCTTGTACACTAGTACACACACTCTCTCTCTCTCTCATGTACTATCTCACCTTGTGTACTTTACTCTCATATATGTACACAATACACAATGTATACCATGCACAACACATAAGAGCATACATAAGAGATACATAAGGACTTGCATCTAGAAGTACTTGGCCCTATGCATGACATCTATGCATATTACACAAGGCACACTTGCATGATGCATGCTACATAGCATACATAAGTACACAATACACACATCCATCATGCATAGTATGCAAACCCATTAGATACTCTCACTTACACCCATCATCCTCACTTAAAATACACATAGTACACCTCACCATGCACTGCACACTTCCACAACCCTATAGGACACCCAATATACACATGCGTAATGCATGGCACATGATGCATAGTGCATGACACATAGTGCACATGCATCCATCCACATAGTAACTAGATTAATTCAATTGCAGTGCATATGGGTTAATACATCCAACCTCAGGATATCTTGCATTTGCATCTTCATAGTGCATTACACAATGCACTGATTAGTGCATAGCACACAAAGCATAATGTACAATGCATAGCACATGTTGCACACATGCACACATGTGTACATACACTTCATCCCTAGCTCACCTAGTCCACACCCTATTCTACCACCCATCCATACATCCTAGAGCACTAACACATCACCTCAGGGCAGAGTGCATATTGCACAATGCATGGCATACATTGCATGTCACACACATGCACACAAACTAGCACATGATGCATAGTGCACGGTGTACATGTACAACACATCAAACCTAGATCCACCTACCTATTACACACCTCCCTAGCCAACCTAGGAAAGCCTTAGGACACAATCACGTGTATAATATTTTGCATGATATCACTTAGGTTCATCTAATGTATGTGCACATGCGCACATTGCACAATGCACATCACAAATGTGTACAATATAGATACACCTAGTGCACATGCATTGTCATTTCACTTGCACATTTTGAATACACTCACACTTCACACAATTGCACAAACATTAGACTCATCTAAGTTAGCACATGCATTTAATTTAGTAACCTTTTCATTCACAATGCATGTAGCTTATAGCAATTAAATTAAGGTGCATCTCTATGAATGCATGCACTTCATAATGTCACTCATCGCACAAAAATGGCACACAATACTAGACCATGAATATGCACACATTTAGTCAAAAGATTGAACACAAAACTAAGCAACACAAAACAAACAAACATAAGGAAACTGAAAGGGGGCTATACAATAGAAAACAAATAGGGAACACAATTTAAATAGGAATTAAAACTCTCAAACTCAAGTGGGGAACAACAAATTAATCAAGCAACGTTGAGAGTTTCAAATGCATCACCATACAGTGTTTTGGAAAGTCTATTTACAAACAATGCACCAAAAATTTATAAAAATTCAAACAAGAAATTGTACTTTCTACTAATTTGAGATATCATCAAAACCAAATGAGTAGGATAAGCCAAAAGAAGAAAGCCTAAGATCTACAACCACGATGTGGATGCATGTGCCTATGTAATGTACATAATCTCCTGACCCCCACAACTAGTCAATCGAGACCCTAGTCCTAATTGCTCTCTTGACATAGAGCGTACACGTGTCCCTAATCTAATTGACCACATAATTTGATTAGTTAGTCAAGAAACCATGGGGACTATACCTAGCACATTCGAATGAGCCTTAGACAAAATTTAAGCTTCCATCAACAGCTTCCAACAAGGTCCTAACTTTGACATTTCGACCATGACTCCCAAAGCTATGGGATAGAAACCGATAGAGCTATAGGAATAGGTAGCTAGCACTCTAAACTGGTTGCTTGACATCAACAATGATACTAACCATGAAAGTAGAAATGGAGCTTGCAACCATGAAAGCAGAATTTGATAGCATTAGTATTGTTGAATGCTAGAGCTATAAGATCCTCATCACAAGATTCGCTATTCAATCTAGTGCAGTGATGCCTATTTGACCATGTTAATATGCTACAAGTAGGCACACACATTGTCGAGACACTCATAACAATGATGGGCAATATGCTTGGAAGTAAAGATTGAGCTAATTTTTTGTTAGTGACTAAACAACTAGATAAATATGGAGTTGGGGATGACCCTTATAGCTTCTTAAGCAATTCAAGCAAGTTTGTGAGGTGAATAACCTCACTAGCAACATGAAAATGGTGTAAGCCTTTGGACTATGCCTTGGAGAGAAGAGACAAACCTAGTTCATGGAGTTGGATGCCATCGAGAAATCCTCATTCATCCTATTTAAGGACCTCACATAAATAGTTATGGTGATAATCTCTGAACATTGAGCATAGGAAGAGGACAAGAGCATGTAAAAGTATGTCTCTAAAGTAAGAAGCCTTTCTAAATACATACCAATTTGGTTGAGAGACCCACTACTAAGGTTGTAACTAAAGCATTCATCAAATAAATCTATGATAAAAATATTTATGAAACCATAGTAGGTAACTTGAGTCTCAATTGCTCTAGCATCAATGATGTGCTTGATGAAGCAATCTGCATTGATGGCCCACACCATGAAAGAAGCAAAGAGAATAAAGTTGTAGGAGACTGTCAAGAACCTCAACTAAGCCATGCATGGTTGATGTGAAGAAATAATAGCATGAGCTCTTAAAAATAAAAGAGAAAAGCTATAGGAAACTATCAAGAACATCGACTAAGCATTGATAATAGGCATAACTATTTGATAGGGCACAACTCTTGCATCAAGTATAGAAAGCACAACAAACACACCACAAATAGAGAAAGCTAGGATAGTGAAGGTAGGAGAATATCCTAACCCTAAGCAGTAATTGGCCACAATGAGTAAGGTTAGGGAATGGGTGGAAGCAATGTACAAAATAAATACTAGCAGAGGCAACCATGGAAACCATCAATTTGCCCAACCTCTCTAACTCTACACATAACTCTCTACCTGCTTAGTCCCCAAACCTTGGAAACTCCACAATTGATCCACTCCATTTGGCCAATAATCACATGATCAAGAAACTAAAACAAATCTCTACAATGTAAAACAATGCAGAGTTCATCATAAGAGATAAAACCTTGTGTAATTTCAACCCTTCAATCCACTAATGTCTCCATTCCACTTGGAATCCTAATGGAAGGAACCCCCTCCATAGGATACACATTCAAAAGCTACATGGATGGCATAGACTCTCTATCATTACCCTTAATTCACATCCCAGCTATCTAGATACACCTACCCTAAGAGCATTGGGGGTTAACACCTTTTGTGAAGGGGCAAAACAATATGCAATACTTTTAGTAGAAGCCTTGGGGACTCCACTAGAAAGGGAATTATTGACATTGGTGCTAGAGCTAGTACTGTTAACAAGAACATGCTTAACACTTAGGGGAATCCTCTAACTAAACATGTTCACTTCAATGTGATTGCCATGATGGATTCAAGGCTAGCCCCACAAAGTATATTAAAAGATTGGCTAGTTAAAATGGCCAAAGTATAATTTTTTGTTAACTTTGTCATCATGAAAAGGGTTGATTGTGAAACGATTTGATTTATATGTGTAATAGAAGGGAGATGGCACAAGTTGTAAAGGATCAAACCATCTTCTTCATCTTCATCTTCATTCTTCTCTTCTCCATAGTGCACATAAGTGGGTATCTCCCAAAGTAGATAGATAATTTGACTTTAGGACACTAGACACACAACCTCTTTTTCACTTTAATACAACCATAAGATATGACCTATTACCCTATGTTCTATTTCTCAATGCTCCCCCTCAAGCTTAGAATGAGCTTGTAGATATAATACCTCAAGTGAACTTCTAAAGTCCTCAAACTTATACTTGTAAGTATACTCGCAACTTGGTCATTGGTTTTCACAAATGATAGTGTACTTCAATATGCTTTGTTCTTGCATGATAGACTAGGTTCTTTGCAAGCATGATGTTATTGATGTTATCGTAATACATGATAACTCCACCATCTATCTCACTCCCCATGAAGCAAGTCTCCCACGCTCAACATCACAGGGGTGGTCACTAGCATGGTAAGGAGGTCATTAGCTGCTCACCTTTCTCCTATTCCAGATTGCCCTAGCCAATGGCCATGACTGATTTGCTGGCCTGTAGCATCAAGGCTTTGCCTAAGCAGTACCACTTGCAGCGTAGTCGCATCTCTCCATTTTGGTCGAGGAGGTGGGACTGGCATGCTTATGCTAGAGAGATCTTCGATCTCGTCCTCTAGGATAAGCTTAGCATCTTTTAGGTGCTCTTGGGCCTCTTTTACCCATTCCTTTACTTTCTCAATAGCATCTAGTTGGCACTTCAGATGTGGGTATTCCCCTACCTTAGCACTTCCCTTTTTTGCCGTCTTACGAGCTGAGGTTTCTGCCTCCGCGTCAATGACCTTCTTTCCAACTAGCAGAGTCATGGCACTCTCAGTTTTTAGCATGATCTTAGCTTCGGGTTTCTTCTTTCTCCGTCTATGACTCTTCTTTCCAATTGAGGCTGCATCGAGGTTTCTAGGGCCTGGCAATGATATGCCGGCCTACTTCATCTATACTGGGGTCATGACACGCAATAATGGGATAGGTGGGGCCTCCCCATCGAGGTTCTCGACGCTGAACAACCCCAATGGACGAATGGCACGTTGGCCGAACTTGAGGATGGTTTTCACTTGGGACAATCAATGAAGAGATGAGTGATTCCGCACTCAGGGAACCTTAGTTCTGCCTTGTCTCTATTTGGTTACTCCCTTTCAGGACAACGCTATGAGACGTTCCCTGGATGACCGCAAGTCCAACACATGATTGGATACTGTGTCTGCCCTCCTAGGCCTCTACCTCGGCCTCTTCCTAATGCCATCACCAGTACTGGTCGATAGTCCATAAGGACTGTGTTTCCCTCGTCGTCGTGCGAGATATATGGGTATACGTAAGTCTCTTCCTCATTTGGCTCCTCCATGTAGTGGACTGGAGTGTCACTCGGTGGATGGATCACGTAGAGACTAGGCGGTCTAGGTATGCCTGTAGGGTTTATGTCCATTCTAAGAACAGCCGATTTAACGTTGTTAGGCACAAGGACGGCCAATGGGGCTCCCCTTTGGAAGAATTATTGGGGTGTGCTCGCTAGATATGGCTCGATGTATGGTTGTGAGTACGGAAGTCTTCTCGGTAATCTGCAATGCGCGACGTCGTGACCAAATCTACTGCAATTAGCACAAGGTCATGACCTAGGTTCTTGAGACTTGACTGGCAAGTGGTTTCTGCCACAGTACACACATTGGACATGTGGGTGCATTGGTTGTCTCAATATATCCTGCAGTTTGGCTATCTCCATTTTCACCTCAGCCAAGTCTTGGTTTGTCTCAGTGGGGCTTTCCCTTTGTCCTGGCCCATTGGACCTGATCGTTCACTAGAGGCTGACACTCTCTTTGAACTCCGCGAGTTGGTCTCTTCTGAATTTGAGCTCTTGGAGCTTCGCTCTTTTAGCTGGTCGTCTACTCACATGGCCTCTTCAAATACCCTAGCCAGCAAGTCTCACTGCAAACCTGAGTTTCCAGCCAAGGCCTTATACAGCTCCTTACTCTGTATTCCACCGATAAACACGGTGGACACCGCTCTTTCGGTACGTCATTCGCCCATGTGGATTCTCTTGAAAAGGCTCCTCACATGGGTGACATAGTCGCGGATGTCCTCTTTCTCTTTCTGCTTGACATTCATCAATCTTACTAGCAGATTGTCAGAGTATCTGGGCTTAGAGAATCTCTTGATGAAGAGGTTTTTGAGGTCGTTAAAGTCTACTCGTTCTACAGTATCTAGACTCTTGTACCAAGTCCTACCTTTGTCACCTAAGCAAAGCCCGAACGCTTGAGAGCCTTGAGTCAAGTCAGTGAGGCCGTTGGCCTCGCAGACTTGCTCAAATTGCTCTACAAAGCTGTATGGATCATCATGTGATGGAACCTAAAATGGGCCGGCACTGGCTATGGCACTAGCCGGACCTCATGCTCATGACACACAAACACCCTCACGGCCTCGCGGACCAGGAGCGTCAATCTAATGCTAAAGGACAAATTTCCCTAAAGCTTAATTCATGCGTTCATAGTTTATAGTCCAACATTTCCCTTAAAATCCTTGGAGGGAGATCCCAAAATACATAGGCATAATGTCTCGTCACACACACATAGGAGGCACTCCACCAACTAATAGTCGAAGCCCCACTGCAGCTCTCCTACATCGCAGGGATTGCCCCTTTGATGCGTTGCTAAACATATAACAGAAACGAGCACAAACTCCTCTCTTTTATATTTCTCGTATTTCTAGGAGATATACCATGCTTCCTCACTACACTTTCCCCTTAGGACCAAATGACTAACCTACAGCTTAGGCCATCCTCTCACACTCATCGTTGGTCACAACCTAAGGAAGACAAGTGCCATGCATCCAGGAGGTTTTTCTAATACCTTTTAATTATTATTCTTAATGCAAATCGTGTATGGCTATGTGCTCAGACAAAAGAAAAACCAGCATCGTGCATGGTGCATAAAGTATTCTTTTCCATGAATTTTACTAGCGCGTGCTGCGTTGAAAGGAGGCACCAAGCCATATGCTCATGCTACCATCCTCTTTATTTAAATTGGTTCCTATATGCCAAGTGCAATGTATAAATCAAATCTTTTCTTTATCTTTCAGCGTTTCAGTCCCTCTTCATCCAACTCTTAGCATTTTGTATCATTGATCGGTTAGATAGGGTTTCTATGCATTTCTCCCTTTTAAAAGAACGATAAATACACACAAAACATAGAAATGGGGACAAACCAAGGCCAACCTCGTGCTTTGCCATCATTATACATTGCACAAACATAGATATAATTTTCCCTAATTTTTCTCAGCCCGTTTTTTATTTTTCCCTAATTTTAAACCCATTTTCTCCATTTTTAGGCAGTTTTCCCTATTTTTCTTTAATAAATAATGACTGAAAATGAAATTTGATTATGGGATGTGGCCCTTAGGTTCATTGGCAGAAAAAACTCAGATTTAGTTGGTGTGACATATCATATTTCTCATTTATATAGCAAAACCCCCAATTTTACCCTTAAAACGCATGTTTTTCATGTATTTTGACACTAATTCCGGCCATGTAGCCTTATATTTTCTGATTTTCAGGTTTCAAACAGTTGAAAATCATGGAAAACAATATCATAATGAACTTTCATCCCATATGAACAAATTTTCATAAAGCAAATAGCATAAAAAGATCATTTTCCTTTATAAAAATAGTATTACCACTTATTTTCAGGTCTCGATTTCTTTGTTCTTTGTTGCGGGACTAATTTCCAACATGCATTTAATGCTCAACATGACCCCAAGAATTATCATCAGCCTCACGGTCGTCTAGATGCCATCCGATACATTGCCGAACAATGCATTCTCACCCGGGCTTCTTCTTTCTTCTTCCCGCATGCACCACCCCTTAGAGGAGAGAGAGGGAGGAGAGAGAAATACTAATTTATGTCCTCTCTCTATAGTCCATCATTCCATGCATGAGAGGTGGCGATTTGAAGCGAAGGATCAATGTGTTTGCATGCTGCCTTCATTGCTATGGCTTATTCTCAGCCAGAAATCACATCGTTGGGGGGGGGGGGGGGGGGGGGGGGTGATTTTTCTGCGCCGCCTGCTCTCAGAACAGCGTCTGGTGGCCTTTTCTCTGACCTTTCCCGCGTCCAGTGTCCGAATTGCATTCCGGAAAATTCTGGGCATCCATCTCGGCATCCTGGACTGGCCGGCAGCTTCCCTGACTCGCACAGGCGCACGAAAAATCTACTAAAAATTCAGAAGTGTCGCACAGGTGCCTTTAAAGCACCTGACGCTTAAAATCATCCTAGGTCAAGGCACCGCCTTCGTGATTGAACATTTTTCTGCTAAATTCCACATTTTTTCACAATTTTTAGGCCCATTTTTCGCCCTAAAATCCAACTTTCATTGGCGACCGCGGGATAGGGCGACTCAACCCATCGAATCCCACAATAGATCTGCACAAAACCAACCAAAGGAAGCATCAAGCTGATACAAAATAGATACATACTAAACACAGCACAAAGCTCACCCTACCCCCTGACAGAACCAAGGCATGAAATCCACAAGGAGTAGGCCTAGCATAATCTGATAGAAGATCCGAAGCTAGTCACTAACCTACTGTTCTAACACGATCAGACTAAAAAGAACTATCAAAGAGGTTGCCCTAAGTGGTGGTCTGAACTACCTACCTAACTAAGGACAACACGACCAGGAGCTCCTACCAGGCGAGGACTCCTATAGCCTGATCAAGAAGTATTTTCTTTCAGCACATTTCTTCTTTTAGGGTTTTTTTTTTTAATTTTTTCCATACTCGGGCATGTAAAAAGGAGAGAGTTGAGCATAGTGACCCAAGAAGAACAGGGCATCGGTCTCAGGTCCTATCTCAACACCCAAGAACCTACCAATCCCTCGCAAGGTGACGCTTAATCCTTTTCTAACGCTCACTTTTATTTTCGCTCCAACCTTCCTTACTTTCTTATTTTCTAGCAAGAAGCCACCCCTAGGAAGACAAGGCATCGGCCCTGGGTCTAACTCATCCCCAGGAACCTACCAAGCCTTCGCTAGGCGATAATCAACTGCTTATAAATTTTCCTTTCTTTTCTATTCTTTGATAGGGGTTAGAACCCCCTTTTACACACCTTTGTATATATTTATTTTCTTTGAGATATTCAAGGTTTTTCTTCCTTTATCATTTTTCCTTTTGGCAGGCTTCTCTAACTACCTCACAACTAACAAGAACTCCTAGAACGGCTGCCTAGCAGGCTAGCAGACCAGGGTCACTAGGACTGCCTTCTAAAATAGGTCTTTCAATGCTTGACAATGTCTTCACAGGAGGCAACGACTACTCAGACCTCCCTCAAACATACTGAACATAAACCTGGAACTTCATGCCTTGGACACCGGTCCCTAACAAGAAAAGAAAATCCCCTACAAGTACATAGACACATATAGCATAAAATACGGTACTCATAAAGGAGAGATATCACCTGGATAGGGCCATGAGAAGCTTACGTGCAACAAAAGGCTCCTTCCAAGCTCTTCTTCCGAACCTGTCTAGAACAAAACTAAAACAAGAAACCATTAACCGCACCTATACTAAACAGACAACTGGCTCTCTTGGCCTAATGGAATAAAGTATTTCACTACAAAACTTGATCGGCCCTCTTGGCCTAATGGAATAAAACATTCAAAACCTCGCAAAACTGGCCCTCTTCGCCTAACGAGATAAAACAGAATAGCACCTACACATCCCTCCCCGAAATAGTACAGATATACAATAATAAGCTCCTTTCCAAGGAGAAAAACCAGGGCTCCCAACCCTAAACTAAATGCATAAGGTTATGACCCATCCCTCCTGCATATATAGCAAGAGGCGTACGCATAACATGTTGTCTAATTAACCTATGGGTCTAGGATAATAACGGTAGATTGGTCTCGGCTACTCTTTGCATCACCCATATCAACCATCGTCTGCCATAGATTGCATGCTCTGATAACATTCCCCACAAGCGATCGAGTCATGTGTCATCATTGATAACAATATCCAAACTAGGACCACAATTAAAGAAAATGTCTTCTTCATAAGCAAGATTTGCCAGTGAATCTACAAACTGATTCCAGTAACGTGGAATTAGCTGAAAAGACACTCTCTCAAACTCCTCAAGTAGGGTCATCGCAGTTCAATGATACATACAAAGAATGGGATTCCGCACTGTGTATGTCCCATCTAGCTGATTCAGGATCAACTGGGAATCCCCTTTTACTAACAATAGACGAATACCACCTTGTTTGGCAATATGCAGTCCCATAATCAAGGCTTTATACTCCGCCATATTGTTAGTGAATCCTACCCCGAGATAAGCAACTAACTTCATCGTAACTCTACGTTGGGGATCTCGGATTACCACTCCAACACTCCCTTTTTTAGTAGGGCCCCTGGATGCTCCGTCAAAATATAATGTGTATGTCCACAATGGGTTTACACAGCCTGCCATCACAAACTCCTCTATTCGTAATTATGATAATCAAAGTTCAGCATGTTTAGAGGGTGAACTGACGGCTCCATCCCACCTTCTTTATTGAACTTAACAGGGATACTTGTCAACACTCGTAAGCAGTGATGGCAGAAGACTTTGATCTCCCACACAAAGGTTCTGTCTTCTTGCTCAATCACTTTGTATCCTTTGCTCCACCAGATGAGTTTCCCCTGATGGTATCTCTGTTCCAGATATGGGCGCTCCAAATAAGGGATTAACCGCCCCATCAACCAGCTTTTAGCTCATTTGTAGGTCTCAAATCAGCCCCAGCATGGACCTGCAATGCATTTTCCCCGTGTTAGCATACTTAGAAATAATAAGGTTTAATCTTATTAATATTAACCTTATTTTTAAACTCTACTCCCTATAGATCAGTTAGCAGAGCCGTAGACCTATTTTTCCCTAGCCTCACAATCTTGTAGGGGCCATCCCATTTAGGTTCCAACTTCCCTGAAGCAGCTCCCTACGCGCATCGTAATATAGGACTAATTGTCCTTTTTTAAAGGTATACTTCTTTGCTCTAAGGTCATGCAACTGCTTCATCCGACGTTTAGGTACCTCCTGGTGCAATAAGCTCTACAACTTCAGTTCATCCAGGTGGGTTGTGGTCGTGAAATGTTCAAAGAGCGAATCCTCATCTCCCAAAGAGTGGTTAATTGCAAACCGTATGGTTGGCAACTCGATTCGAGGGGTAACACACACTCTTCCCTATAAACCAATTTAAATGGAGTATGGCCGGTAGCTCACTTGAACGTGGTATTGTACGCCCATACTGCCACATACAACTTCATGTCCCAGTCTCGTTTCTTCTCAGAGACTATTTTAGACAAGATACCCACAAGATGCTTATTAGTACTTTCGACTTGACCATTTGCTTGCGAATTATAGGGGGTCGTTTTATTATGCTTGATTTTCCAAGCCTCAGTCAAGCTTTTGATCACTTTATTCAAAAAATGGGTTCCACGGTCCGATACTAATTCTTTCGATGGACCAAAACGGCAAATAATCTGCTCTAAAAGGAAACTTGCAGTCTCTTTTGCATTGTCCTACCTTGTCGCCCGCGCTTCTGACCATTTTGTGAAATAATCAGCTGCTACTATAATGTATCTCTTTTGAGTAGTAGATGACCGGGTAATAGGGCCCACAAAGTCGATGCCCCACTTCTCAAATGGAAGAATAGCCATGATAGGCGTAAGTGGACGTTTCCTATTCTCTCTACTGTCATGTCTTTGACAGGTATCACATTTCTTTACATACTCAAAAGAATCTTGGAAGATGGACGGCCACCAATATCCAGCTCGTAAAGCTTTCTGCGCCGTCAACCATCCCGCGAAGTGCCCTCCACATGTAGAGTCATGGCACTCTTCCAAGATGAAAGGAACTTAGTCAGGCATCACACATCGACGGTAAATATCATCAACACCTTGCCAATATAGCGTCCCTGCGATCAAGGAAAACTTCAAAGCCTGTTGTTTGATTTTCCTCTTTTCAGACTTTGATAAACCAGCTCCAGTCTCTCCTGTTGATAGATAATGTGTAATAGCAGCATATCAAGATGGAATAGAAGCTGTATCAATTTTAAACGTTTTCGCAATGTCACTTCCTTCAACCAAAGTCTCTTTTGGCTCTCAGAAATCCACAAGGCATTCCACAATACCCTGCAGCCTCGGTGGCTTACTCTTAATCTCATAATCAAACTCCTGCAAAGTGATTAACCACTTTGCCAAACGATCAAGCGGCTGTAGATTGTTCATAAGCAATCTAAGCCCTTTCGCCTTCGTATAGAAAACTACCTTCTCATAGAGGATGTAGTGCCTGAACTTCTTAGTCCCAAAGACCATCGCAAGACACAACTTCTCCATGTAGGTGTAGTTAATTTTTGATATGCCTAATTTTCGACTAGCAAAAGCTATTGGATGATACCACTTTTCCTCCCAAATTTGGGCTAAACAGCAAATGATACTATGCATAGTGGCTGAAAATATATAGAACACCTCGCCTCTTTTAGGTGCTTTTAAAACGGGTACTTTTACTAGATCCTGGTTCACATCCTCAAAAGCTACCTTACAAGGGTTGCTTCATTCAAATAGACAGCTAAAGGATAATAAGTTCGTTAATGGCAACGTCCTTTCTGCCAAGGCATTTATAAACCTTTGATAGTACCCGATCGATGAAAGCTATGAACCTCTTTTGGAGTGCGTGGTGGACTCATAGCAACTATGACCTTGATCTTTTCAGGGTCAGTTGCGATTCCCACTAAACTGACCACATGGCCTAGCAATAGCCCATAAGGCACTCCAAAAACACACTTCTGTGGATTAAGAGTGATACAAAATTATCTGCAGCGCTCAAAACACTTTCTTAAAATAACCAACATCCTTTCTCTTACAGTGGCTACCCCCAGGTCATTGATAAACACTTTCAGCTCGTCTGGGGAGATGTCACCAAAGGTCTTGTCTACTGTTCGTTGCCATGATCCAAGTGCATTGCACAAACCAAAGGCCATCACATGGTACGCAAAAGTACCAAAGACAGTAATAAAAGTCGTTTTCAACTTGTCCTCTTCTGCAATCGCCATCTGGTTATATCCTGCAAAGCAATCCATGAATGAATATATTTCCCTACCCACTAATTGATCTAAAATCTGGTCAATAAACGGCAACGGATAGTAATCCTTAACCGTCTGCTTATTCAACTCTCTAAAATCTACACATAGTCGGATTTGGTTATTTTTCTTCTTCCTGATAACAACTGGTGAATACCATTCTGTGTGTTGTACAGTAAAGATTAAACCAGCTTTTCGTAACTTTTGTAACTCCTCAAATAGCCCGTCTCTCAATTCAAAAGGCATACGCCTTACCTTCTGACGAACAGGACGACTGCCTTCTTTTACAAGAATAGTATGAACAGCCAGGCTGGGAAGAATACCTCTCAGCTCATCATAACTCCAAGCAAAGATGTCACAGAATTCTTGAATCAAGGACACATAGTCCTCCCTTTCTACTGAACTGAGCATGGAACCTAATTTAATTGGCCGCAAATCATTCGACGTGCCAAGGTCTAACTCAATCACATCCGCATCTCTTATCCTATCTTGAGGCTCTATCGGCTCATTTTGAGTTATCTGATAGATATCCTCTGTAGTGGACCCCTCTTTAGATTCATCACTGGATGATGTCTCACTACCAGATGGATCATCTGTTGTCTCTAATTCAGTAAAAGACAAAGGAGCTCTGTCACTCTGAGGAGACTCAGGGTAAGCATCGACTATTACTCGATTAGCACCTCTGCCAAGAACCACTCAATCGGCGGGTATATCGACTTGACAGTCGGTTCGTAAGGTCCAAGGCCTACCTAGCAAAACTCGATAGCTAGGATGTCCTACAAATCTGATCACCCTAAAGTCCAAGAAGCATTCTACACTTGCAACTGTAACATGGACTTTAGTAACGCAACCTTCTGGTTGTCTTAGACTATCATCAGCCATTCTAAGAAGGGTGGAGCTGTCTTTTTGGATGCCTAGACCCAACCTCTCCATCAACTCTGAACTCATGATATTGATGGAGGATCCAGTGTCTACAATAGCATGTTCCACCAATATTCCATCCACATAAGCTGGAACCCTAGGGCAATTCTTTTCAGCATGGTCAAACCAATCTTCCCCTACTCGTGCTATGCCCAAAGGTTCTACAATATACCCAATACGCAGGATCTTCTTAAATTCCTTACATACTCCTGGAGATAATTTGATCAACTGTAGAAGGTTTATGTCTGGTTTAACTTTACAAAGAGAAATTGCTAAATCAAACTCATGATAAGTAGCCAAAGCTCTCTTTTCTCGCCACACCATCCTCTCTTTTGGTCTTTGGACCGGTTTTGGTGCTTCTTTCCTAGCTCTTGCCTTCTTTCTTGGAACTTCCTCATCCTTCTTAGGGTCACCTTTCTTGTCAACCGGCCTTAGGGGTCCACCTTCCATGCTAGGACTCTGGACTTGTGTCCCCTTATCCCCTTGTTTAGGGTTTCCCTCAACCAATTTTGCATGATCTTTATCAACCTCGTTAGCCTTTTGGCCTCTTGTCATGGCTCTTAAGTTAGAGGTTTCAGCATCATTGACTCGTACAGCCTCAATAAGGCTGACTCCTTTGCCTTGTGGTAACTCTTCTATAGTTGTTTTTCCCCTCTGCAATATTTGTCTTGGTGCATCATTCTGCTGCAAGTTATTTCATTGCGCTCTATGATTCACTGGGCCCAGCTGTTTACTCCCTTGTTGGAGAGAACTAATCTTACTCCAACAGGTAGCAGCTAAACGGCCCGACTTCCCACAAATGTCGCATTTAACATTTGGACAGTTTCTAAGGAAATGCTGTCCACCACACCACTTACAACTGAATCTTGAGGGTCCACTCTCTTCAGGGCGTCGACTCCCTATCAGATTCTGTTGTTTCTTCAAGAAATTACTATCAACAGCTATTTGTCGATATTGTTCAGAAATCATATCAGTATAATGCTTCATCATGTCCTTAACTTTGCCAAGGACATTAGATGCACTCAACTCATAGCCTCGATCATTGATCCGTCGTTCCATTGGCCTAACAATCTGATTTGGCATTGGATGTTGACCCACATGAACAACATTGGAATTCGCAACTTGGCCTCCAACATTTGGTGGAGCCAACTGACTTGCCATAGGCCTAGTCACACTGGGAGGAGCTGGCAGCAAAGGTACATTCTGAACCACACTCCCTCTCCCATTAGGGTTAGTCATAGGCATCCCTTGACTTCCATTCATCAATGGTAGATTGCCTCCAAGTACTAAACCCCCATTAACAGAGAGTAGGCCGTTTGTAATCATGCTTCTACTCCCTCTACCCGCGTAATAGCGGTGTCTATATCTGCAAGGCCACACTACTCAATTGTACTTGAATATTAAAATCCAACCCATGCAAAAAGTATTCCAATTGGGCAGCCGGTCGAATGGGAATGTAAGTTTGTAACTTACGGAATACTTCCTTCAACTTCTTGGCATAAGCTTTCACATTCTCATGAGGGTCTTGGCGCGTTACATTCAAGACCCGCAACCAATACTAGCCACCTCTTTCAGGGGCATACTCTCCTCGAAAAGCTGCGTAGAATTGATCAATTGTGGTTATGGTTCCAGACTCTATGCTGTGATACCATACCGCAGCCCTTCCTTTTAACGTCATATTAAAGAACATCATGAGATGTCCCTCATCTTGGATGCGATAATTGAACATCAATCTTTGGAACTCACAAATGTGAAATTCCGCATCCTCTTCTGCTAACCCATTAAAAATGGGCAAGGGAACTCCTAAAACTGGTAAATCCGGCATCCCTGCAGGAATTGCAATGGGTTGTGCCATGATGACAATCGGATTAGCAATAGGAGCTTGAACGGGTGAATTCACCCCCCCACTTGAAGTGGGTAGACTCGGTGGAAAAGAGGAAGAACTTACGCTTCCTCCTGCACCTAACGGACTATGTGGAGCAGTTGGGTGACTGAGACCACTGCCTCTTATACATACCGGGCTACTCCTTTGAGGAGAATAACGACTTACAATCTCCAATCGCTGTCTAGCCCTCTCAGCACGTTCTGCTTTTTGGATTTCGTCTTGATGATCCTTGTCAGAGGACATAAACCAACTTTCTTTTGGTCCCTAGAAACCCTAGGTTTGAAAACCACCACTTATAGGCGGCTCCTGGCAGATGCACCACTAATGGGACCTAAAATGGGTTGGCACTGGCTATGGCACTAGCCGAACCTCATGCTCATGACACACAAACACCCTCACGGCCTCGCGGACCAGGAGTGTCAATCTAATGCTAAAGGACAAATTGCCCTAAAGCTTAATTCATGCATTCATAGTTTATAGTCCAACGTTTCCCTTAAACTCCTTGGAGGGAGATCCCAAAATACATAGGCATAATGCCTCGTCACACACACATAGGAGGCACTCCACCGACTAATAGTCGGAGCCCCACTGCAGCTCTCCTACATCGCAGGGATTGGCCCTTTGATGCGCTGCTAAACATATAACACAAACGAGCACAAACTCCTCTCTTTTATATTTCTCGTATTTCCAGGAGATATACCATGCTTCCTCACTACACTTTCCCCTTAGGACCCAACGACTAACCTACAGCTTAGGACATCCTCTCACTCTCATCGTTGGTCACAACCTAAAGAAGACATGTGCCATGCATCCAGGAGGTTTTTCTAATACCTTTTAATTATTATGCTTAATGCAAATTGTGTATGGCTATGTGCTCAGACAAAAGAAAAATCAGCATCATGCATGGTGCATAAAGCATTCTTTTCCATGAATTTTACTAGCGCGTACTGCATTGAAAGGAGGCACCAAGCCATATGCTCATGCTACCATTCTCTTTATTTAAACCGGTTCCTATATGCCAAGTGCAATGCATAAATCAAATCTTTTCTTTATCTTTCAGCGTTTCAGCCCCTCTTCATCCAACTCTTAGCATTTTGTATCATTGATCGATTAGATAGGGTTTCTATACATTTCTCCCTTTTAAAAGAACGATAAATACACACAAAACATAGAAACGGGGACAAACCGATGCCAACCTTGTGCTTTACCATCATTATACATTGCACAAACATAGATATAATTTTCCCTAATTTTTCTCAACCCGTTTTTTATTTTTTCCTAATTTTAAACCCATTTTTCCCATTTTCGGGCAATTTTCCCTACTTTTCTTTAATAAATAATGACTGAAAATGAAAGTTGATTGTGGGATGTGGTCCTTAGGTTCATTGACAGAAAAAAACTCAAATTTAGTTGGTGTGATATATCATATTTCTCATTTATATAGCAAAACCCTCAATTTTACCCTTAAAACGCATGTTTTTCATGTATTTTGACACTAATTCCGGCCATGTAGCATTATATTTTTTTATTTTCAGGTTTCAAACAGTTGAAACTCATGGAAAACAATATTATAATGAACTTTCATCCCATATGAACAAAGTTTCATAAAGCAAATAGCATAAAAAGATCATTTTCCTTTATAAAAATAGTATTACTGCTTATTTTCAGGTCTCGGTTTCTTTGTTCTTTGTTGGGGGACTGATTTCCAGCATGCATTTAATGCTCAACATGACCCCAAGAATCATCATCAGCCTCACGGTTGTCTAGATGCCATCCAGTACATTGCCGGACAATGCATTCTCACCCGAGCTTCTTCTTTCTTCTTCCCGCGTGCACCACCCCTTAGAGGAGAGAGAGGGAGGAGAGAGAAAGAATGATTTCTATCCTCTCTCTACAGTCCATCATTCCATGCATGAGAGGTGGCGATTCGAAGTGAAGGATCAATGTGTTTGCCTACTACCTTCATTGCTATGGCTTATTCTCAGCCAGAAATCACATCGTTGTGGGGGGGGGGGGGGTCGTTTTTCTGCGCCGCCTACTCTCAGAACAGCCCACGGCCATTTTTTCCAAAGAAATGGGGTGGGGGGGTCCCAAGAGGCACCCTCTTGACCCCTTACATGTCCACCTTTTCATTTCTCGCCTTTTTTCTGGCCTTTCCCGCGTCTGGTGTCCGAATTGCATTCCGGAAAATTTTGGGCATCTGTCTCGACATCTTTGACTGGCTGGCAGCTTCCCTAACTCAAACAAGTGTATGAAAAAATTACTAAAAATCTGGAAGTGTCGCATGGGTGCCTTTAAAGCACTTGACGCTTAAAATCGAGGCGCCGCCTTCATGATTGATTATTTTTCTGCTAAATTTCACATTTTTTTGCAATTTTTAGGCCCATTTGCCACCCCAAAATCCAGCGTTCATCATGGGGTTAGTACTTGTCGAGTTGCTTTGCAACAATTAGGATTTTAGACTGGCCCTTAGAGCCTTGGTTTGCTCCTAATCCTACTAGTAATGATATCGCTAGTGATGTAGCACTCTGCTCCGTTGTTGTGTTGTCGAGTAGTCGCTTCATGAGAAGGTCACTCAATATCAAGTCTCCTTCCAAGGCTCTCTTATGATCGGTCCAATTCCCACCTGCTAGGTTTAACACCCATTGTACCTCGCACAATTTTGTGTTCTGCCTTAAGCTCCTAGCACGCTGGTCTTGGTTGTATTTCACTATGCCTTGCAGTGCCTTGTGGGCTAGCTTTCGTTCCTCTTTCAAGTCTGTTATGATAGCCTCTGCCATTCTGCCGTGGTGCTCATACCGAGCATGCACATCGTAGTTGCTCACTAGCTACTGAATTGCCTCTGGAAAAACTCCTAAGTTGAGTTTCTCGTTTGGCCTGCGGTCTGAGCTTTCCTCTGTCATGATCACATTCTCGTGCTCCACCAAGCTGTCGATCAGGTTGAGCAAGTTGGTCAAATCCACTTCTCTAGCACCGCTTGCTTGGTCCTACTCTGTGCTTTGGTCGTCCGTCTATGTCTCGGGATCTTCTCCTATTGGTAGGTTCCTTGAGGTGTTTATCTGAGTGAGTTCCTTGACTTATTGCATCCAATCCTCAATTTATCTCTACTCAATGTGTGTGTGTTCTTTCACGTGCACTTGTGCTCAATCAGGCTTTCAGCTGTCCTTAAGTGTACTTCAAGTGTGAAAATTCAGGGTGAGTGCAGAAAACAAGTATCTAAGCAGCTTGCGCACTTTCGCTTCGTTTTAGGCCTGATAGGCTTGTTGACCCACTTCTAGCCATCTTGTCAAGTTTTAAGGTTTCTCATTACATTGTCTTACCCATTTTATGAAAGGTGAGAAGGATCGAAGCTTGCACTTGAGAGCTATGGCAAGAGAGCAAGAGCAAGAAAGAGAGAGATAAGAAATGGTAACTCCAACAATCACAATGTGTGACCGGGCCTTCATTTATTCAAACTGTCACTAAAAGAATAAAGAATAAAGTGACGATGACGGGAACCTGCCAGCTGCAGTGTGAAGTGGCGGTGACTGTCAGTGTAGTAATACACGGGCGGCTAGGCAGAGGCACCTTTACCCTCAACAACCTCCCACTTAAAGGTGAATCTGCCCTAGTGAGGAGTGAAAAGAAAAAGAAAAAGACAGTACAGCATGTACACATGTACAACAGGATGAGGAAAGACGTCATCTCATCCCACGCCTATCAACCTCTTGAGGAAGGCAAAGCGCTCTATAGAGAGGCTTTTCGTGAGCAGATTTACAGGATTCTGGTCTGTCAAGATCTTGACAAGATCAACAGACTTGTCCTCAACGACCCCACGTATGAAGTGATACCTCACCTCAATGTGTTTCGTCTTCGCATGGAAGATCGGATTCTTGACTAACTGAATAGCACTCATAGAATCTAAATGCAATGTAGGGATAGCATCAATACCAAGGTCAGCAATCAAACAACCCAACCAACTGGCCTCCTTGCAAGCCTCAATGGCTGCAACATACTTGGTCTCTATAGTAGAAAGGGCCGTGTATTTCTGCACCCTGGACATCCAAGAAACAGCACCTCCAGCATAGGTGAATACATAGCCGGAAGTGGACTTCCTACTATCTTCATGTCCTACATAATCAGAGTCAATGTACCCCATGACTCTTGTATCTTGGTTGCCATAGCATATGCACATATCTGCAGTGCCCTTCAAGTACCTCATGATACCCTTCACAGCATCCCAATGCTTCTTGCCAGGTGTAACCATATAGCGTGCCACAACACCAACTACAAAGGCAATATCTGGACGAGTGGCTATCATGGCATACATAAGACTGCCCACTACGGATGCATAGAGAATCTTGGCCATCTCGGCCCTCTGCTCATCTGTTTGCGGACAATCAGCCTGTGATACCTTCACATAAGAAGGCAATGGACAACCAATAGGCTTTACGTCTTGCATGCGGAAGCGCTCAAGGACTTTATGAATGTACTCCCTTTGTAACAAGTAGAGGAGTCCCTGATGCCTGTCGCGTCTAATGCACATACCAGGTATGTGAGCAGCCTGTCCCAGATCTTTCATCTCAAAGCTCTTCTTGAGCTAAGCCTTAAGAGGATCTAGCTCATCATGAGCTTTCCCTACTATCAGCATATCATCCACATAAGAGTACTAAAATCAATAAAGAACCATCACGAGCTTTCTTCGTAGAAAGACATGGATCCATAGCACTCCTGTTGTAGCCCTGTGACTACATAAAGGCTTAAAACTTATGATACCACTCCCTAGGTTCCTGCTTTAAGCCATAAAGACTTTTCTTCAATTTGCACACTAGATGCTCCTTGACACGTTCGGCAAAGCCCTTAGGCTGCTCCATATAAATCTCATCATGCAAGTCCTCATGTAACATCTGGCATAACTCCAAGTCAAGCTGGTCATCTTAACCACAGGAGAAAAGACCTCATCAAAGTCTACACCATGCTCCTGCTTAAAACCCTTTGCTACCAATCTAGCCTTGTATGCCGGCTTGGGTTGTCCAGGGGTACTTTTCAGCTTGTGCACCCACTTGCATGGCAAAGCCTTCTTACCCGTAGGCAAGGAAACCAAATCCCAAGAGTCGTTCTTTTGCAAGGAGTCTATCTCATGCTGCATAGCCCTCTCCCAGGAGTGACTGTCACCCCTGCACATAGCCTCATCATCATAGGTGAAAGGCTCTCCTGCATCTGTAACCAAGACATAATGCATCAAGGGCTGAAATCTGTCAGGTGGACGTCTGTCTCTAGTAGACCGTCTCACGGCAAGTTCTGCTACCTGCCCAGCTGCCTGTCCAACACCCTGACCATGAGCATCTGCTATAGCTGTAGGCTATCCAACTGGCTGTGCGGGAGCTCTCCGCTCCTCGTGAAATATGACATTGCGGATCTCAACAACTCTCTCAAGCTGCCTATGCATTTGTCTTCATAGAAGACTACATCATGACTATGGATGACTTTCCGCGCCTGTGGATCCCAGAGACGGTAACCCATCTCGCCTACATCCCCATAACCAAGGAAAATGCCTTTGACACTCTTAAGATCCAGCTTAGTTCTCTTGTCCCTGGGCACATGGCAAAATGCCTCACATCCAAAGACACGGAGATGCACATAAGAGGGAGGTTTTCTAGTCCATACCTCCTCCGTAACCTCAAAATCCAAACCATTAGAAGGTGATATGTTTATGATATACATAGTTATACTAACTGCCTCAGCCCAAAAGCTCTTTGGTAGGCCTGCATGGCTAAGCATATTGCGTACATGCTCCTGGATGGTTCTATTCATCCGCTCAGCCAAACCATTCTGGGGGGAGGTGTAGGGAATGGTCAACTGACGCTTAATACCCCTCTCATCACATAACTGCTCAAAAGCATGTGAGACATACTCACCCCCATTATCTGTTCTTAGGCATTTTTAACCGGATTTCAGCTTAATGGGATAAGCCCAAACTTTCCATGAAAAATCATCTATGAATGTAACAAAATACTTTGCACCACCTATAGATTGACAAGGCATGGGCCCACAGACATCCGAATGTACCAATGCCAAGGGCTCACTCATGCGTGGCCTACCAGACTTCTTATGCGTAGACCTAGTTTGCCTGCCATAATGAAAAAGCTCACATGAATCAAAATATGCATAATCAAGGGGCGGTAAGTATTGCAAACCAGAAAACATTTTTGTTCCCTTCAAAGAAACATGGCCCAAGCATGCATGCCAAAGAGATACATGTGGGATAGAATCCACAGACAAAACATGATCAAGGGAAGAAGCGGATACAGTCAAGGGATAGAGGCTGCCAGCCTTGGTACCTCTCGCAATCACAAGTCTGCCATGAGTGATCTTCCGTGCAGAGTCTCCAAAAGATACATGATAACCTGCATCATCAAGTTGTCCAGCTGTTGAGTGTTGAAATAACTAATTTTTTGGCTGATTTTTGTTGTTTTTGAGAGCTGAATGGTTGATTTTATGAGATGATTGATTGGTTTAGAAGTAGTTTGAGAGTGTTTTGGATGATATTGATTGTGTTTTGGAAGTTCATGATGTTTATCAGTGGTTCTATGATGTTCTGATAGTTTTTTATTGGTTCTGTATACCTTCTGTATAGCTTCTGTTTTGTTCTTTGTTCTGATTGTCTTCTGTAAGGAGGGATGGATTATTGATTGATAGGGATTGAGATCTTGTGAAAGC
This sequence comes from Lygodium microphyllum, assembly GCF_053477565.2. Lineage (NCBI taxonomy): Eukaryota > Viridiplantae > Streptophyta > Polypodiopsida > Schizaeales > Lygodiaceae > Lygodium > Lygodium microphyllum. The sequence continues at coordinate 77,779 of NW_028229623.1, read as the reverse complement.
TTATTGAATAGTTTTTGAGAGTTTGGAATGGTTTGAGTATGAGTTATGTGGTTTTGATGACCTTCTGTAACCTTCTGAAAGTCTTCTGTAGAGCTTCTGTCTCTGTTCTGTTATGTACTGTAGCTGTTCTGGTACTGTACTGTGACTGTTCTGTATGCTTCTGTATGTGTTCTGATGGATGAGAGTGTAGCTTGGGAAAGTTTTCTAGCCTTGGAAAGAGGTGAATACAAGTGCAAAAGAGCTGAAAGAAGTGAAAGAAGTAGCTGTTGAAGACTCAAGTGAAGACTGGAGTGAAGTGACAGTAGTGAGCTATGAAAGGACACTGTAGTGGCTCTGGTGACTCTTCATATCAGACATACCTCTTGGGAGGGGTATCCACGACCTAAGAAGGATTATTGAGAGTGATTTTGAGAGATTGTAGTGAGGATATGATGTATTATTGATGGTGAAAGAGAGAGAGAGTCAGAGATAGCCAATTCTACTAAAACAGAGTGATTGTATATGAGAGATTGAGAGAGAAGACTATGAAGATATTGAAGATGAATACTATGTGATGTATTTCCATTCAAAGATGGTGTATTCCTTTTCTTTCTTTGTTCTATTGATGGATTTTGTGAAGATATTGAAGAATATGGTTGATTCTATCAAATCCGTGGGAGGTCTACATGATGTTGCATGAAGATTTGTTATGCCTGGTGTTCTTTTCTTCATTGTGATCATATAAAACATGATAAACAAGCTTGTTGATGTTACAAGATATATTTTCTTGCAAGAGAATTCCCTTTTCCTTGGTGTTCCTCTTGGGGCTCCATGTTTTTGGTGCGCAGCCGGGGAACCTTGCCATCAACTAGCACCAGAAGAGGCTGAAAATGAAGGAATTGGCATTGCCAAGAAGAGAAGAATTCAATGGATGTTTGTAAAGTTCCTTCTTCCACTAAAGAGTTGGAATTTCTCATAATCAAAGCCACTTTCCACAAGAAGTTCATCCCACAATGGCGGAAACACATCACCATCATGATGCATGCTCTATGTGGTGGACAGTTTCCTCTTCATGTTGAAGCAGCAGAAACTTGCATCTTGGTGGCAAACTATTTGGGAATAAACTGAAGAGCAGAAACAGAGAGAATGACCATACATGGAAGATTTGGCATTCATTGAGAAGTTTCCAGACATCATCAAGTGGGAGATTGTGAAGAAGCTTCAGGAGTCTTGGTCTGTGGAGGTTCACAGAGACAAGAAGGAAAAGAGTTGGAATTTGTTCGTGGATGCTCAACAACAAGATACATGGGATGCTTGGTGTACTGATAATCTTCTGTTTGTTCAATTGGCAACCCACTGGAAGTTGGTAGACAGAGTGTTTTTCACAACATACACTGTTGAGACCATCAGAAGCTGGCATTACTATGATGATGGCACCACCACAATGCTCAGACGTATGCATTTTGACACCTTCAAAACCGAATACCTTCCTCTGTGCAATGGCATGAAAGCAGAATTCAGAGATGTTGAAAAGGAAGAAGTAGAAGAAATGTTGGAAGAGAGTCCTCCAAAGACTGAAGCCTTCTGTTATCCCTCTGTGGAGCACTAACAACAGAGTGGAGCCAACCCCCTGATGAATGACGCAATAAAGAGGTAAGTGTTAGAACGAGTCCACAAGAGCGGATGCGAAAGGAATTTATGAACCTAAGTCAATCCTCTGGAGAAAGAGTAGAAGCTTATGTCTCACGAATGGAATCCATCCTGAAGAGATGTACTAACCATAATCTAGATGATGGCATTCAGAAGGGGGTGTTTCTCAAAGGATTACAACCAGAAGTCTATAAGTTTGTGGAGCTGCAAAGACCAGCCACACTGCAAGCTGCAACAGAAGATGCAAGACTGTACGATGAAGTGGAAGCTAGATTGGCGATGAATCCAGGAAGAGGAGTCCTACCTCCTCTGATGCCAGGAGTGATGTACCCACCAAATGCAGTCCCAGGGACAGTTCCCTACCCCTACCAACAGATGCCCTCAGTATCACAGTACAGTGCACCAAATCCACAGTGGCCACAATCAATGCCTCACATGATGGTTCAACCACAACAACAATGGTCCCAACCAATTTCCCCAATGCTAAATCAGCAGCAACAGTGGAACCCTACCAACTGGAGCCAACAGCCAACAGTTCAAACAGGAGCTCTGAATCAGAATCAGAATAGAGATCCCTCTGCACAAGCCCAACCTGTTTATGCAGTGATTACAGAGACTCCTCAAAACCCTAATGCCAATACCTCAGGAGGAGAAAGCTTGAAGGATTATTTATCCAACTCAGTTGCAAATATCAAAAAGGAGTTGATGGATGTGATTACAGAGCAGCTACAGACGCTGAAAGTGAATACCGCTAGCATATCCAATGTTGCAGGAGTAGAAAGAGATGTGATGCGATCAAATACTTGGTGTGGTAAGTGTCATCAAGAAGGTCATTTAGCCACACACGAAAACCCACCATTCCTGGAGCCTTCTGTTCCTACTGTTTGCAGAAGAACCATACAGAGGACATTTGCTCTCTGAAGGAGATGCATGATAGGAGAAGGAAGGAAGAAGATGCAAGATTCAACTTGTTGGAATCCAAAATGACAACACAGGATATTGGACCCAAGCCTAGAGAGTTTGGTCCTAATTTCGGACCTAGAAGATTTCCATCCCAAAGTTACAGAGGAAGACAGTCTGGCGGTGGTCAGAGAACGGAAGTGGACTGTTACAGATGCGGAGAAAAGGGACATATCTCACCAAATTGTCCAAATCCCATAAGGTCAGTGGATTACAAGCCCTTATGCAGTCGATGTAAAGGAGAAGGCCACACTGCAAAAGATTGTCCAAGCCCAGCCCTAGTGAAAAACAATGCTACTGATAGTCCGGCCAAGGCCCAAGAGCCTACCTTCAATTTAGTGGAATTGGAAGTTGCTGCCATCACACGTGCAAAGAAGAAGGAACCACCTATCCAGAAAGAAAATAATCCTCCTGCCAGAACTGTGAAGTTCAATCTTCCACCAGAAGAACAGAACAGAACAGAGCCCGACAGTGCCGTACAGAGCACTACAGTGCCACAGAGAGTTACAGAGACAGTGCCAGAGACAGGACCAGAGATCCAGGAGATAGAAGAGAAGGAAGTGCCACAAGTGGCAGAAGAAGTTCCCATGATTCCTCTGTTGGAAGAAACAAGGAAAATGAAAATGGGTGTTGCCCCATTCCCTAACCAATTAGAGAAGCCAGTGGATCCTATTAAGGAATACGATCTGGTCAGAGATCTAGATACCTTTAAACCAAACCTCACATTCCGACAATTATTGATGTTGTCTCCCAGTTGCCGAAAAAGGTTCAAAAGTATACTAACAAGAAGACGTGGCTTAAGGATTGCTCCCTCAACAGCAACAAAGTCCAACAAAGCTCCAGAACCTATAAAAGAAGTGGACGTGGCTAACGCCTTCCTAGATCTGGGTACCCCAGAGACTGGCGTGTGGATAGAAGGCTGCTTCATTGCAAATGCACTGATTGATGGTGATTCATCAGTAAACATTATGACGGATGTGACAATGAAGGATCTAGGCCTACAAGGTGTGCAACCAACCCAATGGCTCATCAAATTGGCGGATCAGAGCAGAATCAAGCCTTTGGGCATTCTCCCATATGTGAAGACTACAGTGGCTGGAAAAGATTATTGGCTAACCTATCTGGTGGTGAAGCCAAACTCTTATGGTACATCCTACCCTCTGTTATTACTGGGCAGACCATGGCTTTTTGAAGCCAGAGCAAGGACGGATTGGTTCAAAGGAACCTTGACCTTGGGTAGAGGACACAACAAAGTGGTGTTGAAGCTCTATGGTTCTCAAAAAGGACATGGATCCACCTCCTTGGAATTATCTTCTGACTCTCCTAATGAGGCTACAGATGGAACATCAGCGGACGAAGATGCTGTCAAACAGATCCTTCCCAAGAAAACAGTGGCACGTTCCTTAACAGTAGATACTGTAAGCCGACTTCCAAAAGATGCAAAGCCATTATTAATGGGAGAATACTTCCTGCCTAAACCAGGAACAATTTTCGAAATCACTTCTAACAGTGAGATAGAAGCATGGATGTACTGCTCTCCCTGTTACATGGCCATAGCAGAGCCAGAGACAGAGGCAGAAGATGAAACAGAGAACATGTTCTTCTCTTACAGAGCTCCTACAGAGCCAGAGACAGAGCCAGAGACAGAGCCAGAGACAGAGACAGAGACAGAAGAGGAAGGAGATGATATGGAAGAAGAAGGTTATGAAAGCGAGATGGAAGAATCTATCCCACCTGAGCAGAGGATACATATGAAAAAGAAGTTCCAGAAGCATCAGAAACAGACGAGCTCATGCTATGGGACAGAATGGCAATGGTACCATTTGGTCTGGTAAATGGATCTTCTCATATGCAAAATCTTTAAGCAATAGATTAAGAAGACCAAGCCGTCCTTCAGCAGTGGCTCTTGCCGCCCTCATCCACCCTTGCCAAAGAATGATGATGATGATGCACCGTGCCAACAAGCACCAGTCCCACAAACCTAACAGGCATCAGAGGGTCCCTGTTATGTGACGTTCCTGGACGTGTCATCAGAAGATGAGTCTTCAAGCCAAGAGGTAACTAATCGTGAAACCAAACTCGAAACGGCTCTAATCCCATTTCAACATCTTAAGGAGCAACCTAAGTCTCCACCAAAAGAAGAAGTTGGTTCTAGTGGGACATCAGAAGAGGACATCACTTCCTTGAAGGAGTCGGATCTGTACCCATAAGCAGTCCGCGGGACCTTTATCCTTGAAGTAGAAGGTGAAAGGCAGTTAACCTTTGTGGATGCAGATAGCGCTGAATGCCACTTGAAGGTGGGTAGCAGCCTCCCAGAAGCGGAGTTGTCAACCTTGTACAACTTGTTGAAAGAAAATTTGGACGTGTTTGCGTGGTCCTACAAAGACCTAAAGGGGATTGATCCCACAATATGTCAGCATCATATTCACTTGGAGCTTGATGCCAAGCCAGTACGGCAACAACAGAGGCGAATGAACCCGAATTATTCCACATTGGTAAAAGCAGAGCTGTTGAACCTTCTAGAAGCTGAGTTTATCTATCCAGTGGCAAATAGTGAATGGGTTTCACCCATCGTGGTGGTACCCAAGAAGAATGGCAAGCTTCGAATATGTGTGGATTTCCGAAAGCTCAATTCCAAGACGAAGAAGGATCACTTTCCTATCCCTTTCACAGACCAACTGTTGGACATAGTGGTAGGACATGAGCTTTATTCCCTTCTGGATGGATTCAGTGGATACAACCAAGTGCAGATCGCAGAAGAAGACCAGTCCAAAACAACCTTCACCACAGAATGGGGGACCTATGCTTACCGAGTGATGCCGTTTGGGCTCTGCAATGCCCCTGCTACTTTCCAGTGAGTCATGATGGTGGCATTCCAAAATCATCTGCACGATTTTATTAAGGTATATTTGGATGACTTCTGTGCCTATAGTTTGATCCGTGAACACTGGAGACACCTGGAACAATGCTTTGACCGATGTCGGGAGTATGGGATTTCCCTCAACCCCGACAAATGCATCTTTGGGGTCTCTTCTGGAGTTCTGTTATGCCACATTGTCTCTGCACAAGGATATCAACAGACCCTGCAAAGATCAAAAAGATCGCAGCTTTGACAGCACCCACCAACCTCAAACAGTTGAGGGGATTTCTAGGCCATGTGGGTTACTACAGAAGGTTCATAGCCCATTTTGCAACAAAGGCAACCTCCTTGCACAAGCTTCTGAGAAAAGATGCAGAGTTTATTTGGACTGAAGAATGTGACAAAGCCTTCAACACTCTAAAGAAGTGTCTAATTGAGGCACCCATTCTACAACCTCCTGATTGGACGAAAGAGTTCCATGTACACATGGATGGATCTATTGAAGGCTTAGGTGTTGTCCTATGCCAAAAGGGCTCCTCAAAGCTGGATCAACCAATCTATTATGCAAGCCAAAAAGTCACTGATAGGGAACGGAACTATACAGTGACAGAGCTGGAGTGCTTGGCAATGGTGTTTGCACTAGAAAAGTTCTGCCACTACCTCCTATCCACCCACTTTAAGTTTTATGTGGATCATGAGGCCCTGTCCTTCCTAATGAACAAAGCAAATGTGAAAGGACGAATGATGAGATGGCTCCTTCTATTCCAGGAATTCGACTTTGAGGTGATTACTAAACCTGGTCGTTCCCATGTTTTGGCTGATCATCTGTAGTGTATCCCACAAACTGCAGATGAGGAGCAGGGTGATCCAGACCTCCCTGATGCTTCCCTATTCCTGGTAGAAACTGTAACCCCCTAGAATGCAGACATTGCCAATCTGCTGGCAACCCAACAATACCCTCCTGGCATTTCTAGTCGAGAGAGGAAGAAGCTTATGCTAGAATCAATCCCCTACACCCTGTTAGGCAGTGCACTGTACAAGAAAGGCAAAGATGAAGTGATCAGAAGATGTGTTGCAGGAGATGAGATTGGGATTGTTCTGAAGGCTTGCCATGACGAGCCATGTGGAGGCCACTTTGCAAGAGAAGCTACGGCCAGGAAGGCTCTGCTAGCAGGATACTGGTGGCCTACCATCCACAAGGATGCCTATGATTACTGTAAAAGATGTGATGCTTGTCAGAGAATGGGAAAACCCACGAAGACAAGTGCCATGCCACTGCAACCTATCCTTCCCCTGAAGCCTTTTGAGAAGTGGGGCATCGACTTCTAGGTCCAATCGATCCTCCCACCAGAAGGAAGCAGAACCGATACATCCTCGTATGTACGAATTATGTCACACAAGTGGTATGAAGCTAAAGCCCTAAAGCGGGACAATGGTAGCAGCGTGGCCATGTTCATGTACGAGAATATCATCACCCGTTTTGGTAGTCCCTTAGAGCTGATAAGTGACAGATGCACTCATTTCATTAATAAAGTCATGGAAGAGTTGACAGAGTTGTATAAGATCCGTCATCGCAAGTCCACTCCTTATTACCCCAGAGCCAACGGCCAAGTCGAAGTCACTAATCGCATCCTCTGCTCGATTCTGACAAGAACGATTGCCGCATATCGTCATGATTGGGACGACCGACTTACAGAGGCCCTCTGGGCGTACAGAACCTCCCATAAAGCAGTAACAGGACAGACACCCTTCCAGCTGGTGTATGGTACAGAAGTTGTTTTCCATGTTGAACTGGAATTACCCTCTTTGAGAGTGGCTATCAAAGAGCGTTTGGGGGACGATGATTCACTGCAACGCCATCTCTTGCACCTGGAATGTTTGGACGAAACTCGCAGGATGGCTTTACAGTGCATGGAAGCCACGCAAGCTCGACGCAAGGCTTACCATGACAGCTTCATCAAGCACAAGGAGTTCAAAGAAGGTGATTTGGTCCTAGCCTATGATTCACGATTTGGCAAGTTTCCTGGCAAGCTCCAACAGTGGTGGATGGGCCCATATAAGGTACTTGCCGTCAACCCTAATGGCTCTGTCCAAGTGCAGACCGTTGATGCCTCTAATGATCCCTTCCTGATCAATGAATATCGCCTGAAGAAGTACTTCCCTCCTTGGGGATCTTGACAATCACGGTCACCTGATCCTTTCCCTCGTTGGCGTGGCACTGTACTTCTTATGATGCTAATTCTGATAGCCGTTCTTCAGCCACTCCTGATAAGGTGGATGCAACGCTCTGTCCCCTCAATCCCATCTTCTAGCCTTGATCTCTTATCCTCTATTTTCCACCAGCGACAGTGGCGAGGTTGGTTCTGATACATGGTCTTTCTACCATTCCCTTGCTTAATTCGAAGAGAAAGAAAAGAAAAGAAAAAAAAATGAAAATATATACATATCGGTCATGGGAGAAAATGACTTAGGTCCCTGTCATGCCGACATATTCTTCGAGAAAAGATGGAAACACCCTCGGGAATAGAAAAAAAAAAGAAAAAAAAAACAAGATAAGAAAAACAAATCTGTTATGGGAGAAAAGGAAGCAATTCCCTGTCATAGCAGGCCTTGTTCCAAGAAAAGGTGGCACACACCCTTGGGCGGGAAGCTGGCTATGGAAAAGGTGGCAACACCCAGCAGTCCAGAAAGTGGATTCATTAATGGATATCCCCAGGATCTAATTCCGAAGCTGCCTCCCTTGGTACGCTGTGTCGTGGGTCTCTCTGTAGAGCGTCTAACTGTCCTCTAGCAGACGACATGACCTATCCAACACAACGTTTGATTTTATGGCTACCTCCCTGGGTATGCCTCTTCAACAACTGACGACACGATCTTCATCGACAAATAATCGAGTGATGCGAGCGTTCATCCTAACCGGATGGGAAAGTGAGTATGGGTTGCCCTCTGTAACTATCAACAGAAAGTGAGACAGAGGATGGGCCGAGAGACCAGTCTTTTCCCTTTAAATCAAATGAGAGGTGAGGCGTATGAATGAAGTGTTGCATGCACGGGATGGGCCTCTCAATGCACAAAGCACAATTTGTTTCTGTGCACTGCACCATAAGGCTCCCTGGCCTTCCTTCTCGCACCGTATGCTGGCACAGGGCGGGATGCATAGTTGCACCATCAAATGCGCACAAGGCATACAACCTTTGCACACGTGACTGTGAGGATTACATCAATGGGTTTCAGGACATGGCTGCCCTCCTGTATCTATCAGCAGAGCGTGAGACAGAGGGTGGGTGGAGTGTGACTGGAGTTTCTTCAATCAATTACCGAGAGGTGAGATTGAGGGACATTACCACACTTGGAGTCAGGTATGTTCCGGTTTCCCTATGCACCCACGGGATGGGTCTCTGCCATCATCACAGGACACATCACCCTGTTCTGTACACTGCACTGTAAGGCTCCCTTGCCTTCCTCCTTGCACTTATGCCAGATGGGTTGGACACACTAATGCACCATCAACTGTGTACCCTGGCATACTCCCTCTGCACCATCCCCTTGTCGATTCCTAAACTGGGTACGAGATATGGGTTTTAATCATTTTTCCTCCAGTGATATTAGTCATGGGGCGAGTGACTGTTCTTTCATTCCATTTGAGTGACTGTGAGTTGAGTGTAATATTCTTTATCATCGACGCATTTCCTGTGATTCCTTCCATCAGCTACCTCCCTAGTTGCTGCCGAGTGGTCCCTGCCATGACGGATGTGTGCCGAGAAGATGCCTTGGTACCTCCAGCAGTCGACAACGACACAGGACGTGCCATTGACAATCAACCTTGATGCTCTACAACATGGGCCAAGTTTTTCTAACCCTACAACTTCTGTTTCTCAGTGGCGTTCATGTCTTAAGTGTGGGGACGTTAGCGGATGGTCTATGATGTGGTCCTAGGTCCCTGTTGCTCGGTTAACCCTATCCGTTAAGGTCTTAAGTGTGGGGACGCGTCCCTGCGCGTCTACATTGCGTACCCTTCTGCGTATGCCTCAACCTGCTAATGCCTCTATGCCATGACTTGTTTTTACCCTGATGGGGTCCCTTCCCACCCAACCATTCATTTTCCACCCACCCTTGGGGCTGTTCCCTTGCAGCTTTCCTTAATTCCCTGTTTTTATTGTCCTGCCATGTGAATGCACCCTAAGTTCACCGAAGTCCAACTCCAACCTTAACCATGTTCCTCCCTCTGAACTAACCATTTTTTCTTTTTGCCTACCCCTGTTCCGGTGCACGGTTTTTGAGTTATTAATTTTTGAAGCATTTTGCACTCATTAGCCGGTTTTCCATGTGAACGCACTTTGCTTGCTTCGGAACCATGATCTGATGTCATAGCCTTGACAACCACTTTTCCCCTGACATTTTTTCTTTTTACTCCGAGTCATTCCGATGCACGGTTTGTCCAATATTAATTTTCCGATTTTTTTAAGACTTTTTCATGCGTCTTTTTGACATTTTTCCATGTGAACTTGCCCTATTTGCATCAGAATTCCAATTTGATTTGACATCCGTGTCCCCCGTGCTTTCCCCCACATTTTTCCTTTTTCCTCAATCCTCTTTAGACTTTTGGATTTTTAATTATTAATTTTTACATGTGTTTTCGGGTGTATTTTTGGTGTTTTTTGCATGTGAACCCCTCCTCCTTCCACTAAAACTGCGTTTTAACATGACAACCCTGTGCCATCCCTTCCTGCAGACATTTTTCCTTCTTACTGCATGTCATTCCGATGAACGGTTCGTCCAATATTAATTTCCAATCCCATTTTCGGATTTATTTTTTGGGTTTTTTCCATGTGAACGCGTCTTATCTCAGTCGGAACTATGTTCTGATGTGATAGGATTGTCAGGAACGTCTTTTTGCACCTTTTTCCTTTTTCTTGCACCTCGTTCTGATCCACGAATCTTCCAATATTAATTTTTAATTGCGTTTTTTAGTCCGTTTTTTGTGTTTTTTGCACGTGACTGCCATTTACCCCCCTCGGAACCCCCGTTGCACATTTTCCCTATCTTTCCCCTGTCGTCCTGCCCACTTTTTGTTTTTATACTATTTCGTTTTGACGATCGGATTGGGGGTTATTAATTTTTCTTTATTTTTATGTGTTTTCACACTCCCGTCCCGCGCGTGAACGCGCCCGTTATCGATTTTACGCGTCTTACCGCGCCCCGGTCGCATCCGCGTGCCTCGTCCCAACATCCGGGCGCCCTTTCAATCCCGTCACGGCAAATTCTTTTTACCCCCGCCCCGCGCACGTGCGCGGGACGGGGGTACGCCTTTCCCCCTTGGGCATCCCCCCTACCCCATTCCTTGGGCACCCCCCTCCTATGGCCTCTGCCCCTTCTCCTATGCCCTACCCACCCCATGACCCCTGCCCTTCCTAGGGGCACCCCATCCCTTGGCCCCCCCCATGGGCCCCTGCCCATCCCCTCCCACCCTTTCCCACCCCCCCCCCCCATGGGCCCCTGCCCATCCCCTCCCACCCTTTTCCACCCCCCCCCCCCCCCATGGGCCCCTGCCCATCCCCACACCCTTCCCTATCCCCCCCACCCCTACCCTGACCCCTCCCCACCCTAACCGTCTTCTTCTCCTTCCTTCTTCCCTGCGTCCTCCCTTCCATCCCCTCCTCCTCCCTCTCCACCCTCTTCTCCATCCCCTCCTCCTCTGTTCCTCTCCTCTTCCCCTCCTCCACTACCCCTCACCTATCCTCGCCAGCGGCGCCCCCGCCCTCTCCTCTCCTACCTCCCGCCAGGCCACCGCCTTCGCCCACCAGCCCGTTGGCCGTTGCCCCGCCGTGCAGCCGCTGACGACGCCCCCGCAGACGCCCGCCGTCACCTCCCTGTGGCGCCGCCCGTCTACAGCGCCCCCGCCGGCCGACTGTGCCTCGTCCTCGACGTCGCCCGCGCCTTGACCGACAGCCCTCGTCCTCGTCAACGCCCGTATCGTCGCCGCCCGCGTCTGCAGCGCCCCTCGCCCTCTCCTCTCCTGCCTTCCGCTGGCCGTCGCCAGCACCCTCGACGGCCGCAGCCCCGCCCGAGCCGCCGTCCTCCACGCCGTTTCCCCGCCAGCACCTCCTGCTTCCCCACCTGTCCCTGCACGCCTTCCCGCCTCCTCCACGTGCCCCCATTACCCTCCCCTAGCCCCCATTCCCCCCACTAACCCCCCCATCACCTACCTTCCCACACCCACTAACACACCCCCCCCCCCCCCCCCCCCAGGAAACCCACACACCCCCCCCCCCCACCCCCAACCTAGCCCCCATTGCCCCCCCAGCAAACCCACACACCCCCCCACCCCCAACCTAGCCCCCATTCCCCTCCCCCCCCCCCCCCCCCCAGCAAACCCACACACCCCCCCCCCCCCCCCCCACCCCCAACCTAGCCCCCCTTCCCCCCCCAGCAAACCCACACACCCGCCCCACCCCCAACCAAGCCCCCCTTCCCCCCCCAGCAAACCCACACACCCTCCCACACAAGCCCCCCTTCCCACCATTACACACTACCCTACCCCCACCCCAGCACACCAAAATCCCAAGGCCCACACCCCTATCTAAGCCCCCTTCCCCCCACAGGCACCCCCGCAGGAAATAACCCTTCCTAAACCCCTGTTCCTCCCCCACAGCAGAACCCCACCGTACCTCCTTCCTAAACCATTGTTCCCCCCCGCAGGAACCCCACCACTCCAACCCCTCCCCAAGTCCTGTTCACACCCCTAGCAGACCCGCAGCACCTTACCCCTTCTTAACCCCCCGTCACGTAGAAACCCGCTGGCATTTCTTTTCCGCCCTTGACACCCGCCAAGGGTGTGTACGCACGTGGCTGTTCGTGCGAGTGTGATTATTCGCGATTGATCGTGCGCGGGTGCGAGACTTTATTCGTCAGTTTTTGCTAACACGCAGCTGCCACGCATCCTATTTCTGGGTATTTTCCCAGATTTTTCATTCAACAACCCGCAAACCCTTTTCAAAACACCAAAAAAAAAAACTAAAAACAAAACAAAAAACATTGAAAAATTAAACAAAATCATTTAAAATTCTAAAAAGTACAAAAAAATCTAGAAAAAATCCTATTATTTCTGCAACCTATGGCCATATTTTTCTAAACCTGTAAATTTCAGAAAAAACATTTTCGACCATTTTAAAATTCCCCAATCTTTTAAACATACCCAAACAAATGATAAAAATTCATTACAAATGCTAAAAATTTCCAAATTAATTTCTGAAAAATTCCTAACACTTCCATTAACATTTTTACTTATTTTTGGCATATTTTTCTAAGCTGTCACAATATTTTATTTCACACCTAAATTCCTTTAAAATACACAAAAATAATTTTTAAAAAAAACCTTTTTCATCCAAACACAAACTAAACATCTAGAAAAAAAATCCAGATATTTTTGGATTGAGGAGAGCGCATTCTTTGCATTTACATACACCCACTACCATGTATTTTCCCTTTTATTTGTTCTTTTTTTCAGCTACCCCACAACCCACGGTTAATTCAAAAATAACAAACAAACAACACACCAACAAACAAAAAAAAAAACAAACAAACAAACAAATACTAAAACAAACAATGAACCTTAACACCACCATGGCACGTGCATTTGCGCTAAACACACAATTTTTTTACAATAAAAATAAACCCGCCGTTCACTTCGCACGCGCTAAGTGCGCTAAAGAGGCACCTTAATATTTTTAATTAAAATGACCCAGCCATCACAAGAGCACGTGCTGGCAACAAAGCGCTCCACATCATCTTAATTTGTAATAAATGAACTTGCATTTAGAGACCCAGTCTGGGTATCGAAGTCCGGGATTCGAATTAACGCACCGTTTTCACCTAATAATTAGTAATTAAATTTTTAAGAAGGAACCGTCGTTTTCTTGCTAAGGTTTATCACTTAATAAAAATTCACCCATTTCTTAATAATTTATTAACATGAACCTTTCATTAAATTAATTTCCCCCTCACTGCACTTACTTCCCCTTTTTAACGAACCCGTTTCGTGGGATGGGTATGCGCAGTCTTTGGAGTTATTTCCATAGTCAAACACCGGTTTATCACCAATGAGGTCTTGATATGTGTAGGTTGTTGTGATGTTTTGGTTTAGTTTCTTTGTTACGATTAAGGGTACGGTGTGTAGTTTTTTTTATTGCCTGATACGGGGATTTGGGTGTTTGCATGTTGCATAGCATGAAGCTTTCGGTCGCATATGTCTAGCGGTCATGTCGAATTTTTTCTAGGCTGTGGTTTGCTTGGGGATAGTTGGTCGAGTCACGTTTTATCGATAGCATGAAGCTTTCGGTCGCATATGTCTAGCGGTCATGTCGAATTTTTTCTAGGCTGTGGTTTGCTTGGGGATAGTTGGTCAAGTCACGTTTTATCGTTTTGGTTGTTCTCTTATCCTTGGTATTTGTCTGTTGCTTTGCAAGCATTCTCCTTGATTGTCTGTGTTTGTGGTGTGTGTGTACCCATCTAAATGGCGTCTTCTCACGCTCCTCCCCCTATCCAGTATGTCCCACTAGTCAGTAGGGATTACTCTTCTCTACTCACTTTTGAGCCTCTCACGAAGGCAAGACTCGCTGCTTTTGTGGCTACCTCCTTTCCATTGCTTCCAGAGGATCCATCGCTGTGTGACGAGTTTCTGGCCTCCTACAGCAAGAAGTCGAGACTGGTCCAAGGTATTTCTATGACTTTGACACCTCGAGGCCTAGGGAAGGCTCTGTCTCTTCCTCCAAAGGTGAACCCTTTGTTACCACTCGTCAGCTTTTCTCTAATGAAGAGATTTTGAAGCTGTTACAAAAGCTGACAAGGGAAATGCTGGATGTTAAGAAGGTGATCAACTCTTCAGGAGTTTCCTTTTCCATGATCACTGATCCTATGTGAAAGATGGTCTATCAATGTCTCCAGGACAGGTTTATGCCTGCCAAAACGCCATCCCAGTACTTGTCCAAAGAGCTTTTCACAGCTTCAAGGATGGTGTTGAAAGGAGTTGCTATTGATTGGAGCACTTATCTCCTCACTAAAATGGATCAACATTTCGTCAAAGTCACCAGGGGTAATGTTACCAATGTCACATATGGATCGTACTTGTCTGCCTTCTTGACCTATTCAGGTTTACAGAAGAGTGTGCCTCCACCTCCTCCATCAGATCCAGTTCCTCCTCCTCCACCTTCCGATGAGTCGGAACCCATTGATATAGAGGATGATGATTCTCCGCCTCCCCTGGTCATACAGCGCAAACGCTTGAAGCGGGTAGCGGATAAAGCTCCTTCAGTTCTTCCTTCAGTGCCCATTCCTGCTACCTCTGGCAGTGATCTCCCTAGGTATCTCACTTGTAATAACCTGTTCAAAGCACATCGAGAAGGTTCGTTTGGCATATCAGTTTCCTCACTGAACAGTCTAGTTTCGAGAGATGCAATTCCTTTCCTCTGTAAAGACATTCAAAGTTCCATTGAATTGTCAGTGACAGCCTGTGTTCAACAGCTGTACGCGTCCTTTTATGAAGAACTAATGCAGTCTAAGGACCAGTTGCATAAGGCAACATCCGAGTTAGCCTCTGTTAAGGATACCCTAGCAGATTTGTTTAAGCAGATGGAACAACAAATCCAACTGGTTGCAACCCAAAGAGATGAGATACCTTCTTTGAAGATTCAATTAACAGAGGCTCAATCAAAGTTTACTAGCCTTTCAGAGGAGAAGGAGAGGATGTCCAGATAAGCGTAGGAGTTCCAAACTCTTTTAGATGACAAACTTTCAGCCTTACAGATTGCTAATGACACAGTGGAATCACAAGCTTCCCAAATCAAGCAGTTGCAAGATCAACTGGCAAAGTCACGGTCTGTTCCTCCAAGCCCTAATGTTCCCTTGATCCCTTCTCTTTCACAGCAAGACTTGGCTGCTCTTCAGAGACAGGCTACCTTGTGTCCTCTCTTCCAAGATAAAGTGGAAAGATTGCAATCCAGAATGGATTTGTTATGGTCTACATTTGAGCAGTTTCAGGAATATGTTCCTCTAGACCATTCTTTCTTTGTCCACTACCACTTACAGAAGTTGGCCTTCTACATGAAGCTTTCCACGATGGATTTACCTCTTCCAGAGGATGGATGGAGTGGGGCTTGGTCTGCTGAGTTGCTGACAGAGGTGGTCAGGATGGTGTTTGAAGATTCTGTCACGACAGATACCATGTTGATGTCCTACATGTATCTACGAGGAGACTTGTTGATTCCAAATGAGGTGGATATGGCATGGTATGTGGGAGACGTGGTTCTACAAGTTGTTTTGTATGTCAACCATTTGGAGTTGCACATAGCTGACATGTTCCAGAGTTACTCCTCCAAAGTGGTTAATTGCCCTGATAATTTCTAGCATACCATGATTGATTCTGTGGTCCTGAATCAACGACAGAACACAGCCCCTACCTATGCCCAAAGTACTAATCAACTAAGGGTGGATCTCTTAGCTTATCTTTCAAAACATAATCCGTTTGATTCTACCTTTTTTTATGCCTATCATAGAATATCTCTCTTAGGACCTTCTGTTCCTACCCTCCTGTATTACCAACAAATGGCTCATCGATATGATCTATATATTTCCCTTTGTCAAACTAATTCCACAACCATTTTACCCCTTCTTTTCCAACCTTCATCTTTCCCTCAAATTCCCATTTTTACATACTGCTCCTTTATTGAGGATAGAGTATTTTCCCCTTCTCCACCATGTCTTTCTCCATCCATTCATGTACCTTCCACATTTCCTATTTATCAGTTAACACCCTTCCTTAGTGATTCCATACAAATTTCTGCCACTCCTTCTTTAAATCATTCTTCCTTTTATGATTTTGCCTACCCCTCTCTTCATCCACTTTTCCTTATTCCACTTCCCTCTCCTAACACTTCTATATCTCAACCATCTCAGTTGGTTAGTGACTATGACGGGTTTGATCATCAGATTTTCCGAAGAAGGGGATGGAGCTCGAATGATTCCCTTACAGGACCTCAAATAAATTGGCCAGTAATTCCAGGAGAATGGACAGCTGCCAATCAAGCTTATCAAAACTATATTCATTTTGCTCAGCAGTATTCACAGTCTGTAGATCCTTCAGTGAGATTAACTGCTCACTTTGCTTGGTACTTGGTGTATATGCATAGGCACTCTCATAATGATTCCAAGCCTATTCCAAAGTTGTGCATGAATGTCAATGTGAGCATTGATTCCCAGCAGAGCTGGATATATTGTATTTTCATGCCCTTTGTTTGCCTAGCAGATACCTTGTCCTGTTGGAAAGGATGTGCTATCTTCAATTTTTTCAAAATCCTCCCAAAACATTTGTAGATGAATACTTGTCTATGGATTGTTTCTGAAATCATCAATCTTTCAAGAGGGATCATCTTCATTGATACCTTTTCCAATGTATGGTGGCTGATTTTTTTAATAAAAATCTCTCTTTTTGGAGGAGTCATTCAGATGGTTGTGTTGTGTGTAGTGTTTGTGTTTTGAGTTAATTTATGTAAAAAGAATGTGGTGGTTTCCTATTGGATTGGATTTCGTGCGAGCTACATTTTGGAGAATTGTAGTGATGGGGTTGTGGTTGGAGAGTTGAAGATGCTGATGCAGAAGGCAAAGAAGAAACCTCTTATATCCTTTACAGGTTTGTTGTAATTTCTAGTTTGATAAGAAGTGTTAATGTATAAAGGGTTTTCCTTTCGTTGTATTTTAATATCAAATACAGGTTATAAGTTGGGATCGTGGTTGGATGGATTGTTTTTGAAGACATATTGAAGATCAAAGTTGAGCTTTTGAATGAACTTGTATTCCCTTTTTCCTGGGTCGCGAGGACGCTTCCTTATTAAGTGTGGGGATATGTTGAGTGTTGAAATGACTTGTTTTTTGGCTGATTTTTGTTGTTTTTGAGAGCTGAATGGTTGATTTTATGAGATTGATTGGTTTGGAAGTGGTTTGAGAGTGTTTTGGATGATATTGATTGTGTTTTGGAAGTTCATGATGTTTATCAGTGGTTCTGTGATGTTCTGATAGTTTTTTATTGGTTCTGTATAGCTTCTGTTTTGTTCTGTTTTGTTCTGATTGTCTTCTGTAAGGAGGGATGGATTATTGATTGATAGGGATTGAGATATTGTGAAAGCTTATTGAATAGTTATTGAGAGTTTGGAATGGTTTGAGTATGAGTTATATGGTGTTGATGACCTTCTGTAACCTTCTGTAGGTCTTCTGTAGAGCTTCTATCTCTGTTCTGTTCTGTATTGTAGCTGTTCTGGTATTGTACTGTGACTGTTCTGTATGCTTCTGTATGTGTTCTGATGGATGAGAGTGTAGCTTGGGAAAGTTTTCTAGCCTTGGAAAGAGGTGAATACAAGTGCAAAAGAGCTGAAAGAAGTGAAAGAAGTAGCTGTTGAAGACTCAAGTGAAGACTGGAGTGAAGTGACAGTA
Organism: Lygodium microphyllum; assembly: GCF_053477565.2. NCBI lineage: Eukaryota > Viridiplantae > Streptophyta > Polypodiopsida > Schizaeales > Lygodiaceae > Lygodium > Lygodium microphyllum. Next base: position 59,850 of record NW_028229623.1, on the reverse strand, counting down.
GTGAGCTATGAAAGGACACTGTAGTGGCTCTGGTGACTCTTCATATCAGACATACCTCTTGGGAGGGGTATCCACGACCTAAGAAGGATTATTGAGAGTGATTTTGAGAGATTGTAGTGAGGATATGATGTATTATTAATGGTGAGAGAGAGAGAGAATCAAAGATAGCCAATTCTACTAAAACAGAGTGATTGTATATGAGAGATTGAGAGAGAAGACTATGAAGATATTGAAGATGAATACTATGTGATGTATTTCCATTCAAAGATGGTGTATTCCTTTGCTTTCTTTGTTCTATTGATGGATTTTGTGAAGATATTGAAGAATATGGTTGATTCTATCAAATCCGTGGGAGGTCTACATAATGCTGCATGAAGATTTGTTGTGCCTGGTGTTCTTTTATTCATTGTGATCATATAAAACATGATAAACAAGCTTGTTGATATTACAAGATAGATTTTCTTGCAAGAGAATTCCCTTTTCCTTGGTTTTCCTCTTGGGGCTCCACCAGTTGACAGGAGGTTGCATGTCAAAGCAGGTACATGACGTACATCCTGCATAACAAAACTGCTGCCAGAAGGAAACTGCAACCTAACATCACCAATGCCCTCAATATCAAGAGAGCTGTCATCACCCAAGCTCACAGAACCCAAAACAGTACAGTATGAATGAAACCACTCTTGGCAAGGTGTCACATGGAAGGACGCACCTGAGTCCAAGAGCCAACATTGTGCATACATAGAGTGTATCTATGTCATCTATGAAGCACTAGAAGAAGCTGCAAGGATATAATCATCATCAACATCCTCAGGCTGCATAACATTGATCTCTTCAATTTTAACACTAGACTTTGCAAGCACTATGCTGCGATCAAAAGACTTATCCTACACTTTGTCTTTCCCCTTATCTTTGCACAATTCATGGCATCGTGGCCTAATATGGCCCTTTTTCCCACAATGGTGATAAATAACATCTGCATTCCTGCCACGTGATTTGCTACGTGACTTCCCACGAGACTTGGATCGAGATTTCTGAGAATCCCGTCCATGACCACTGCCACTGCCATGCTTTCCATATCCATCATTCCTGCCTCTAACTGTCATAGCATGCGATACACGAGAGGCATCCAAATTCTTACGGTTAACATCTTCTTGCAGAAGAGCACTCTCAACATCAGATAATTTCAAGGTAGGAGTAGAGGCACATAATGCAGTGCGGAATACATCCCATGACTCATTAAGAGTACCAAGCAAGAAAAGAGAAATGACATCCTCTCCAAAAGTGATATCCTGCAAAGTCAAGTTCTTGAGTATAGCATGGAACTGGCTCAAGTGAGTAGACATAATCACATTCTCCTTCATGCGTAGATCCACAAGCTGCTTCAGCCAATACATCTGACTCGCTGGACTTTTCTTGTCATAGAGATTCTTGATTTTATCCCACAACTGCCATGCACTCTATTCTTTCTCAAATACATTGTAATGAACCTGTTCCGTGAGAGATAATACAATAGTGGACTTGCATAAATCATCAAGCTCAAACCATTCCTCACCTAGCACAATTGCAGGCGGCTGTCTTGCTGAACCTCAATGGTTTGATTTGCAATTTCTGTACCAATACCTGCCAAATCTGGCTCTTCCAATAACAGTAATTCATACCATCAAGCTTATGATGTTGAAAATAGCATGATCAATGGACGAACTCACCATAATGCAGGCTAGAAGACTGTAGACAGTTCAAAACTACTTGTTGTTTACTACAGAAAATGACCAAAAAATCACCAAAATCGAGAGAAAATGGAGAGAAAAGTGTAACCAAAGCTGTTGCCCACCAAGTACTAGTGAAATTACATCATTTCAAAATATTTCAGCATGAAAAATCCATGTCAATCCGGAGTTATATACTTGCTGTAATAAATGACAGCAGGGTACTATGAGAGGCAATTGCGGACCAAATCACTGCACCAAGTCAAGAAATGATAGCCAAGACATGACCAGCCATAAACGGGCATAAATCAGCACCAAACAGTCAAGACCCTGAGCAAACACCCAAAAATGTTACCAAAGCATCCGTCAGTGGTGAGTAGGCATACCCCCTGGACAATAGGGCAAAGTATACATAACACCGGCAAGACCTAACACCAGTAGGTGTATGCTCACAAGAGTGCAAAGCCCAAGCTCAAGTCAAAAGCAACTCCAAGATATCAGTGCATGAACCATGCAACATTTAAGCGTAAGAGATCCCAAAATCTCAAGTATTTGCAAAATGCTCAAAATAGCATAAACCTCATGCTCAATGTCGGTCAAGCATACAAGATGCTCCCACTAGCACAAAAGACGGATAAATGAGCTCAACAGCTCAATCAAACCAAGTCAGAGTACCAAAGACAAGTAACCAAGACAATGCCTTAATAGCATCCAAGGTCGTAATGGAAAAAGCCAAGTCGTAACAGAAAAATCTAAGTCAATGTCCAACTGCTCAAGAGAATACTCAAATGAATGTCGAGACGAGCTCAAACAATTGCCATCCATAGCCAAAGCATAAAGCATTCACCAAGACATCATAACCCGTACTAGGTAGCCTAGGCATAAACCATGTCATAGATGAAATGCCAACTATAAAGAAGTGATAGTGAAATCCAAATCGAGCTCTAATCTCAGCTCAAAAGCATTTCGGAGCATAAACAAGACATGTGGCATAGTCCAAATACATCATGACATCATACCGAGTAGCAGGAGCACCCCGTGACCAATAGGCATAACCCAACTGTAGCATAAATAGCTTTCGCCCTGAGGTTTCCAGCAGCATATAACCTCTGTAAACTGAGCAAATCAGTCCTCAATCCAAGCTCAAGTCCATAGGCAAACCATAGGCATACATTCGCGTATGCATAGGCACCAACCAGGCATAATCGGGAATCAAATGCCAAGACTTGTAAGCATGAAATTGAAGTAACGGGTGGCTGCCCTGTTTTGGACATATCTGGGATTGTTCAAAATAGTCAATGGCTGAGCTAAATCAGCTCCAAATGTGTCTCACATAAGAGACATAACATCACAAGTGTTCTGGTATCAATAGGCATCAAGTATCACATAAGCCATAGGCATACAAATACATGTTGTCTCAGACCTGAAATCTGTTGTAGAATATTCTATCATCAAAATTTGGCAAATCTGACATCACCATTGTGTCTAGAGCGTGCCAAAACCCCAACTTAGACTCTTACCTTGCCTAAATCGGGTTCCGAATGCCCGAGATATGACAAAAATAGTGATTTTTGGGCCAGATTTTGAAACAGGTGCAAAAAAAAAAGCGTCAACTAGCTAAGGGGTTTGATGTCTTACATGTCAACAAAGGGGCCCAAATGGGGCACAAATGGGGGCCAAAGAAGGCCTACACCAAGCCTCAGCAAGCCTTGATAGGTTGGAAGCAAGATCCAGGTGAAGGAAGCTCCAAGAGATGTGAGCTATGGCTACCCACAACCTGTGAAAACCCTGTTTACCTAGACCTGTGGACTGAAGTAAAACTCTGAAATAATGAAGCAATACCTCAATGTCAATGCCCTAATGGTGCTTCAATAGGCCAGGAAGAAGCTTGGGAAGCCGTGGAGTGATAGGAGCTTAAGAGAATGAGCTATGGTTGCCGGGAAGGAGATCCCGTGCGAGTGGGGAGTCAATGGGAAGCTGAGAATGCTACGAGCCAAGCTTAAGAGTCGGGAAGCTGTGCTTTGATACCAATTGAAAGGTGAGAAGGATCGAAGCTTGCACTCGAGAGCTATGGCGGAAGAGTAAGAGCAAGAAAGAGAGAGACAAGAAATGGAAACTCCAACAGTCACAATGTGTGACCGGGCCTTCCTTTATTCAAACTGTCACTAAAAGAATCAAAAATAAAGTGACGGTGACGGGCACCTATCACCTGCAATGTGCAGTGGCAATGATTGTCAATGTAGTAATACACGGGCAGCTAGGTGGAGGCGCCTTTATCCCCAACATTTTAGGTTTGTTCATGGTATTTGGCTCATTTGGCGGTCGCTTGGACTTTAGGTCTCACAGTACCCTACTCGAGCTGCTAAGTGGCTATATCCTACGAATTTGCCTATTCCCTATGCCAGAATCAAGTTCTGCGCATCGAGAGGACTCACGAAGGCTTACACAGCCAAAGTCTAGCCGGGTCTAGTCTAATTTCTTGAAAATTTGGAAAAATCCTGACTCGGCCCAACTCGTCCAAATTGCAGGGGCCGAGTGATGGATTCGGACAGCGGGCCGAGGGCCGGGCCGAATGGAAATTGTGGGCCAAGTGTGAAGCTCGAACAGGGTGACTCAGACGGGGTGATTTAGATGGGCCGAGGAGATTCACTTGGACGAGCCAAGGATATTCTCTCGGACGGACCGAGGGGGTCTATTCAGACTTGCCGAGGCACGCAGGCCAAGGGCCGAGTTACAATATGGCTAAGTGGATTCACTCAGAAAGGTCGATGGCCAAATGGGGTAGGTTGGCTAAGGGCCAAGTGATATGCTCGGGCGGACTGAATTAACTAATGGACCAAGTCGGTCAAGAGTAAGTGGGCCGATTCTGGGACTCGGCCCAGGAACCGCGGCCACTCGAACAGGCCGAACCGCACGCTACGACGACCGCGAAGGCACTAATTTGCTCGAATCTTGCGACGCATGCAATCACATCACACAAGAGCTTCCAGATCAGTACCAACACATAAGGGAAAGGGCTTGATATACCTAGAATATGCGGTAGACTCCCTGGCGGCAAGATCGAATCGAATCTCCAAGAGTTCTCTCTCTCTCTCTCTCTCTCTCTCTCTCTCTCTCTCTCTCTCTCTCTCTCTCTCTCTCTCTCTCTCTCTCTCTCTCTCTCTCTCTCTCTCTCTCTCTCTCTCTCTCTCTCTCTCTCTCTCTCGGTATGAAATGAGCTCTTCCTTGACCTCTTGGCTCTTAAATCCCTTCCCGGTAAGGTTTTGATGTCCCCAATCACTCACTTGCCGACGTTAAATATCCCAAGCACTCTTTTTTCCATTTTTGCATGATTTATGCCTTGTTTTGCCCTGTGTTACAACAGCAAACCCTACGCTTTTCCGATCCAATTTCCTAATCCTAACCTATGCTAAATGGAAAAAGATCGAAGGCCAAAAACTGAAATGATTTCTCCTTCTTTTCTAATCATCAAACCAACAAAATAACTCAAATTACTTACTTGTTTCGAAGATCAAAAAACCTAAAACTTCCTACCTATCTCAAGCTCCATTTCAGGGATGAATCCCTTACTTCAATGCTTGATATGAGGCACGCAAGTGCTCAAGCTTGAATCCGTTGATCCCGGCAATGGAAGGAAAATGTAATGGGAGCTCACGCTCAACCACCAAGACCCATGGACCACTTATTGTTTCAAGCATTTCAAGCGAGCTCTCATGGCCATCTCTCACCTAGCCGACACGCCGTCGATCCTCTAGGGGTGTAGTGAGCTTACATTGATGCCGAAATGAGTTGCCTCCTCTCTCGCACGTGCCGGTAGCTCCACGATCCTAGATGCTAGCTCAAGCATCCTCAAGCCTCCTCTATCTCCAAGCTCCATCCACCATAGCCGCGCACGAGAGAAAAGAGAAGAGAAGAGAAGAGAGAAGAAGAGAGAAGAGGAGATTGTGAAGAGCTTCACCCTCTTGATCCCTCACTTCCACACACTCACTCACTCCCCCACACACTCACTCACTCCCTCACACTCTCACACTCCCTCTCTCAAGAGCACACACACAAGCAAAGGTGAAGATAAGAAGAGAAGAAGAGAGGACTCTTGTTAGCCACACACCAAAGAATGAGCTCTCATTCACTTTTTGAACTTTAAACCCTAAATTCCCATGGGCACCCATCCCTTTTTACATGACCCGCCATTGTGGCAAGGTCCATTTTTCTAATTTCCACTTCTTGCTTCATGCCCTAAGCCTATACCCGTCTATTCTTTTACAAATGGCACAGAAGGGTGAGTGGCACTCTTTTACAAGGGTTTTTAGAGTTTTTTGAGGTGCTTTTTATTTAAAATTATGCTTTTTGCCTCACCTTAGCTTTAGGGGCCGCCTCTACGCCTTTGCTCTTTTTCTATTCTTTTTTCACTTTTTCTTTTATTTTTTCGCCATCTCGAATTGGAGTTAACAGCCCAGTAGATCCAAAATGCTCAAATACATCCAAAGATGAAGCTCCAAGTGACTGTCAAGCATGGGCAAACCAAGTGACATATATATCTGACCAAAGCATAAATGCAAGAAGCCTAAATGTCAAGCAGTGACAATAGGCATAAACCAGTCCAAAGCATGCCAACTCGATCCCAATGCCAGTGAATCACGACCAATACGGAACCTAATTCAAGCTCAAAAGCATCCCAGAGCCAAAAAGAAGCATTTGACGATCTCCAAATACATCGGTATGATCATGCAAATCTCCAGTAAGCACCCCGTATCCAAGAACCAATGCATACACCAAGTAAATGAGCTTTAGCCCACTATATTACAACAGCATGTTCACTATCAAATGAAGCTCAATCGGTACCCAAATCTACTCCAAATCAGTCCCAAAACAAAGACATAGCATCCCATAACATCCGGGCATCAATAGGCATCAAACGGGCAATGCCAAGAAGCATCAAAATTAAATGTCAAGTGATGCCCTATTTGACAGTCCTGACTATGTATACAGCAATGGCTAATGGTGGAAGCACTCATATCAATCGCTGGGAGCCAAGATCCAATGCCGGGGAGTCCGAATATGATTGAGAAGGTTGCAAACAATCGGGGAAGGAGCTAGAAATGCCAGGAGGGGATCAACCCAGCCCCCTAAAAGTGCGCCGCATTTTGTGCTGGCTACTCCTAGGGGCTGGGGGGGTCTTCAACAGTGCTACTGAGCACTTGGCAATGATTAGGGGGCTCCAATGCAGCCTTACAAGGTGCCGAATGAAGGCCAAAAGATCGGGGAGGAGGCGGGAGATCAAAACATACATGTAAATAAAGGTGCTATGGCTGCTATTGAAGCTTGAGTTGAAGCTCTTCAAATCTGGGCTAAAGAGAATGCCAGGCAAGCTCCAATGCCTTTGCTCCGATACTAGTTGAAAGGGAAGTAGAGCCTAGGAGGAAGAAGCTTGGCGGTGAGAGCTATGGCGGATGGAGAGCAAGAGCAAGAGCAAGAGAGAGAGAGACTCAAAAGTGGAAACTCCAACAACCACAATGTGTGGCTGGGCCTTTATTTATTCAAACTATCACTAAAATAATAAAGAATAAGTGATTGTGACAGGTGCCCGCCACCTGCAGTGTGCAGTGGCGGGTACTGTCAGTGTAGTAAAGTGTAGTAATACACGGGCGACTAGGCACCTTTACCCCCAACACAAGAAAGCATTCTTGACATCCATTTGATATAAATCAAAGTTATTGGACTAAATGTCTCCTCATAGTTCCATTCATATGTTTGTGCACAACCTTTTGTAGCCAATCTTTCTTTGTATCTTTCCAATGAGCCATCCAACTTGCATTTGAATTTATAAACCCACTTGCAACCAATTGCTTTCTTGTCACAACCCAATTCAACTAGATCCCAAGTCTTATTCTTGGTCAATGCATCCATTTTCTCATCCATGGCTTCCTTTCAATATTTGCCTTCAACTTCTTCTTTAAAGCAAGTAGGCTCTACATGTTGCACATAAGATACCATGTATGCATAATGCATCTTGATAAAGCAATTGCATGTCAACTTGTCAATTGGAAATCTTACTCTTTTTAATCTTCTCAACTGAGGTGCACTAGATGGTATCTCAACTATTCTTGCATGTGGTGGTACATACTTATCTACACTCTTTATACCTAAAGTTGCTATTTTTGACTTCTTTTATGCACTCCTCAACTTGCCTTTCTATGGGCTATAACTCCTACTGCTTTCTTCATGGACTTGAGGACCATATATGTCCTCAATATGCTGATTTCTTTGAATATTGTTTGCAATAATTTTCTTTCAATAACCATTATCATCATTGCTTTTATAATCATCCATCTCAATTGTAACTTCAATCTATACCAAGTCTCATATTCACTAAATCTTAAGTCCTTACTTATTGAGGTCTCTCTAATGATAGGATCATAGCATAATGACCCCTTTTCTCATCTAGATAGCTAAGGAGAATACATTTAATAGCCTTTAGTTCCATTTTCATCCTCAAATCATCACAAACATGAACATAACATACACAACCAAACACCTTGAAATATGCAAGTGTAGGTGTTCTTCCATACATCTTCTCATATAGAGACATGCGATGAGTCAATGCTATAGGTGTCCTATTCATAATATGAATTGTAGTATGTATTACCTCACCCCAATAAGTCAAAGGCATATGCATCTAGTTCATCATATCTTTTACAACTTCAGCAACGATTCTATTCTTTCTTTTTTGTAACACAATTTTGTGTTATGTATATTCACATGTAATATGTCTCTTAATCCCATGGTCTCTCAAATAGTCAGAGAACTCATGTGACATGTATTCACCTCCATTATCTGATCTCAAGCACTTTATGTAACTTCAAAACTAGTGTTTTTCCATAGCTTTGAATTACAAAAACTTTTCAAACACCTCACTTTTATGTTATGAGAAATAAATCCATGTCATCTTGCTAAAATCATTGATAAAAATAATGTAAAACCTATATCTTTCACTCAAGGAAACATTCTAACACGGACCCCAAATATATGCATGTACCATTTCTAAAGGATACATGCTAACTCTCCCCCTCTTTGGAAACAGGAGTCTGAACTGCTTGCCAAATTGGCATGCCTCACATACATGATCATAGTTGACATAGCTAAACTACAGAAGGTCCCATGAACAACTTGTCTAGATTGCATTTGTTTAAGCCTTTGCAAGTTTACATGCCCAATTTTTCTATGCCATAATTCAACATCCTTGTCTTCAGTAGAACTTTGTATGATATGAGTACCTGCATCCAATACAAACAACCTATCTTTCTTTTGACCATGAGCAATCAACTTGCCAAGTTTTCCATTTCTAAACTCCTTAATGAAACAACCATACTTATTGAATCTTACTTACAACCCTTGATCAACACAACTGTTTGTCCAACTGAAGCCAAATTCTTAGTGATGGTAGGCACATACAAGACATCTCCAATCTTATTCTTTATCCCATCTCTAGTCACCAAAGAAACACTACCAATGTGAGTTATGTTATGTATGATATCATTTCCCATAGACACATACTCTTCGATTTGCATTTGTTGCTTCCTATCAAACCATTCTATATTATGTGTCATATGGTTGTAGCTCCTGGATCCAAAAACTAATCATCCTCTCTCTAGGGGGATGTGTCATCCATCCAGGTACATGCTCCATAGTAAAGAGATGACCTCTAGGTGATGAACCACCTCTAGACCATAGGCTATGCCCCCATAATGACCTATTGTGTCTTTCCATGACCTTTAGACATAGCATTCCTTCTCAAAATGGCCAAACTATCCACAATAATGACAAGCATCATCTCTATGAGGACTAGATCATCCTCTAACTTGAAAAAAAGATCTCCCTCTACCTCTAGGCATAAAGTGTCCATGACCAAAAGAGTTATGACCATGAGCAAAGTTGTCTCCACCATGACCATATGAATATCATCTAGCTCTTGATAAGCTACCATGACCTCTCTGATGATAGAATACATTGTCATGGCTAGCATTTTTCCCACTACTAGATGCATTAGGGCCCAACTTTATTTTTTTAGTAAGTAACAAAGCAAGTATCTCTTCAAAGTCAGGCATAGAGCTATCTCTCATAGAAATAGAAGTATTAAGGGACTTGTATACATGTCCAAGTCCATTCAAAGTACCAAAAACCAATTCATCATCATCACCCACATATGCATTTATCATGGCAAGGTCTCTTGTAATCTACTTTATCTCTACAATATAATCACTAATACTTTGATTTTCACACGATGCACCATGTAATCTCTACTGTAGTTGTATTTTCTTGCCTCTATGCAAGTGCCATACATTTTCTTAATGATCTCCCAATCATTTTTACATGTGCTAGCATTCTTGATATGCAAAATCAATGTGCCTAAAGTGCATATAGATATCCAATGTATAACCTTATTGTTTTTACCTATCCAATCTTTGTAGACCTTTGTTTGTTCCTCTATGGGCTCTTCAAAAAGTTCAAGGCATGTATCTTCATCTGTTATGAAGTCCCATTGACCTCTCTCCATTAGAAAATTTTAAATGCGATAGGACCGCGCATTGTAGTTGCCCTTAATCAACTTGTTACCAATAATTTGAGTAATTTGTGCCATTTTTCATAATATCATAACTATAATTTAAAAAAACAAGCAATATGTAGTGTGTCAAACCACTATTTAAGCATGTGAATAAGTCCCGAGCATCAACCACTCAAATCTAAGATTAAAAACATTAAAGATACCCAATAAATATATATACTTCTTTTTAAATAATATATCTATCATATATGTATCCAATTGTTGTCAAATATATGCACACATCATAGCCGTATGTCATATATCAGTTGTCCAGCAAGAAACATTGAAAACAGGACTCAAACAATACCTATACAACCCAAAAAGAATCAAGATATGGGTCTAAAAGTGACAATTCTCCGTGCTAAGTTTTTGTTTTTTTGTGTGCTAAGAATGAAGTCTAGAAAAGAGAGAAGAAGTGAGAGTGGGGAGGGAAGATGGGGGGGATAAAGAAACACTTATAGAAATAAAAGGGGGAGAGAACTATATAATTTTTTCTAGTTTTTTAAGATAAAATTTCCCCTTCACATTGGCACCCAAAAGTGGCATAGAAACTGACCTTTTTGTCCTTGAAAAAACTAGTTTGATCCATTATAATGTGAACACATAGACAGTGAACTAGTTCAACAAACAACTAGTTCAAGGAGCTCCAATGTGAAAACAACTTGTCAAAATATCCAATTCAACTCTTCCAGTGTGAAGACAAGGATTTGATCTAGTTCAAGACTTCCAAATGTAAAAAGAGTTTATTTAGGGGATTAATGTATTAAGGCTTTAAGGAAAAGCTTCAAGAACAAAGCTTGAACATCATTTTTTCCAGGCTAGGGTAGTTATTGTCAATTTGAATGTAACAGGATGGTGACATGTTGTCAATGGCCTCAAATCCTTCACAATGTCCTCAAGTCCTTGAAAAGCAAGTTTGAGCTGTAAGCTCTTATGCAACCACATAAACTTCAAGCACATAAACTTCTCCTTTCTCTTCTCTTTTCTATAACATAAACCCCTTGCTTCTCAAATAAGCATGCCTTGTGCTTTGACTCCCAAGCTACCCATATGCTTTCGAGCATAAGCAAGCCCAGCCCCTAGCTCAAGCACGCTCTAAGCTATAGCTTATCAATTTCCTCCTTAACTTTCTTGGCATAATTAGGATTCACATGGTACATTTTCCACGTGATTGGCTTAGCATATGCTTTTAGGTTGATTTTTGTTGATATATCTATGGATCAAAAGCCTTTTACGTTTGTATATTGCTATGAAAATATATATTGAAACTCCTTACATAATTGTACTAATTGTTGTTTGAAGTCCTTCTCCACAAAAATACTCATCTTAATCAACTTAAAACCTGTTGCAATATCCAAATCCACCTCTTGTATATCATTTTTCGACATTCTTACTGACTTATTCATAGATTGGTTAATTGCTGCAAACTGCTAACTACAATAGATTTATAATTTCCTTTAGTAGATTTTCAATTTCTTAGAGTGGAATTGCAATCTTTGGTAGAGGGTTGCACCTTTCTACACAACAAGTTTGCAGTTTCTTGCAACATAATTGTGATCTCTAGCAATGAGATTGTAGCTTCCTACAATAGGATTTGTTAGCACCAAAAATGGGCCCCGATACTAGCTCTAAGGCTCTAGTCGGGCCTCCTATACTCACCCAAACAACCCCATGACCTCTGACCATGAGTGTATAGACACTATGAAATGATTTATCGAAAGAATGCATTTGTAGATACAATATTTAGATTGTAGTCCAACAGAGGAAGTGCACAAACATATAGGTGGCTAGCACCTTGTAACATAAAAAAAGGGATCACCCCCTAGCTTATTGTTATGCCCCCACTATGGCTCTCCTACACCCCAGGGATTGGCCCCAGGATGCACCGTCTCAACATATAACACATATGCACAAAGTCCACTCTTCACAATATTCATTCTAAGATATAATATATTCCTTACCAAATCAGTCCCCAAGAAAATGATTATACTAAACTTACAACATAGGGAGCCTCACACTCATCATGGGTTAATAGTTTGAAACCAAGTGCTATGCATCTACCAGATAGTTCTTTTTATACCATATCAATGCAATGCAATGAGAAGTGGATAACTCTAAGTGCACAAAAATTTTACTTAAATGAAATCAACATTATGAATGTGCTCAAACATTCTTTCAATAAATTTCTTTTCACTAATGACTTGTGTTGCGATGATAAGGCAATGTTGGACTACTTTGTGTCATTGTACGTGTAAATACTTAAAATAAGATGGAAACCTATATGAAAAGTGTAGCAAATAAATCAAATTTTGAACCATATTCAACACATAGAACCCCCTCTCTCCCTACCGTTTAGGGTCTTGCTTGTAATGGGTAGGTTAAGAGGTGTTTCCATGTATGTTTCTTCATAGTGTAAGCAATAAATATGCACTAAAACATACAAATAGGGGTAAGCTAAGGAAAATCCTCATGCCCTACCTCCATTATACTTGCACAAACATAGACCGATTTTTTCATACTTTTCCATGTGCAATATCTAAATTTTCCTTAATTAAAACTCATTTTTTCTCTATTTTTTGCAATTATTTATAGTTAAAATTCTAAAATTTCTATATTTTCTAATGTGAAACACTTAAGAATACTAAGATTCATTATCACTCTCCATTTCCCTTTATGGGAACACAATCTGCCATGATGAAAATCATAAAATCAATGATTTAGCATAAAACTGCACTTTTGCATGTTTTGAATAAAATATATAAACAATTAAAACTTTTTGTTCATGTCGATATTTTTTATAGAATGAACCATTCTCAAACATCAGAAACCAATTTCAACCATAGCAAACCAATATGCATCATAAAACCGAGAGAAAGCCCACTTACTCATAAAATCGCATATGCATGCTTTGTAATTCGAAAAGGGGAAGTCCCTGATGCAATTTTCCAGCCGGTGGCACTTCATTGGTGGTTTCTCAATCTATCCCTTGCATTTCTGGCGAATCGGCACCCATCCCCCATCATTCTCTCAGCCCATATGAACTATGTTTATGGCGAGAGAGAAAGAGGAGAGAAATATTAATTTTTTATATTGCTGAATACTACATCCTTTATTGCAAGAATCAGAACAATGGAGAGCAAAAAATTCATGCAATCAATGCCCAAGATGGAGAAAATAATCATTGCAAGCTAAAAATTTCCATTTTGGGGGGATGAAGGAGGCACAAAAAAAAAAGTGTCCCCCCCCCCCCCCATGTTGTTTCAATTCTTGCTTGGTTTCCTCTTCTATAATCGAGTTTAACCATTAATCCAACAAATTACTAGTTTAGTTTGGCCTTTTCACACTTGGCCAAAGTGATTTCAACTCGGTTGAGGGGACACATGATCTTGGAATCATGATCTGACTAGATGGGCAACTTTCTAGCATCAAAATCTATCACATGGCCTCCATCACATGCTTTCCAGCTTCCGAATATCTAGTAGTAGCTGTTCCATAATACAAAACCTTGTGGGTATTAAATGGGGGGTCAAACGGGCTTTGATTGACAAATACATGCTTGCATTCAATTCTCAGTGTCGAAATGTATCTATGAAAACTCCAATCCTTGATCCGCACTCAACTCATTTTCCATGAAAATTTGCTCTTTTATGCCTCCCACGCCATTTTTGTGCTTTAAAATCAACTCCAAAAATCCACTTTTATTAGCGACCACAGGATAGGATGACTTAGCTCGTTGAATCCATGAACTAATTTACATATAAATAAACCATAAAGAGCATCAAGTTGCTTTAAATAAAATAGACAACTAAACACAAACACAACTTGCATCCTACCCCCTGACAAAATCAAGGCATGAAGATCCACAAGGGATAGGCCAAGCATAATCTGATAGAGATCCAAAGCTAGTTGCTAATCAACTGCTCCAACACAGACCGACTAAAATGAGCTATCAAAGGAGTCTTCCTAAGCGGTGGTCTGACTTGCCTACCTAACCTAGGACAACTGGACCAGGAACTCCTACTAGGCGAGGACTCCTATAGCCTAGGCTATAAAAAGTCACATAGTTTTTCCATTTGACTACATTTTTCTTCTCAATATTTGATAATTAGGCATGTAAAAAAGAGGGAATTGAGCGTATTGTGATCCAAGGAGAATAGAGCATTGGTCTTCATAGGTCTTATCTCGATACCCAAGAATCTGCCAAGGTCTCGTAAGGTGACACTAAATCCTTTTTCTTAAGCTCACTTTTATTTTTGCTCCAACCATCCTTATTTATTTTTCTTTCTAGCTAAATGTCACCCCTAAGAAGACAAGGCATCAGCCTTGGGTCCTAACTCATTCCAATGAACCTACTAAGCCTTTACAAGGCAATGATTATTTGCTCTTGGAATTTTCCTTTATTTATTTACTTATTTTGGGGATTAGAACCCCTTTTTACACACCTTCATATTTTATATATATTTCAAATATATCCATCGTTTCTTCTCTTTCTTTTGGCAGGCTTCCCTAATAGGAATGCCAAGAAATTATAGCTATGTTAACCCGATTGCAAGGCAAAGAAAAAGAAGGCACGATAAAATACAAGAAAAATCTGAAAATGCGGACACAATGGAAGAAATGGTGAAGTGTAAGGACAGTCCCCAGAAATCCAAGGCAAATGCAAAAGGTGGAAGGCACATGTTTAAATGCAAGGCGCCCTTGAAATTTTTGTAAAAAAGCTCCAGGCTCCCTCTTGTGCAAATTGCAAAATCTAGATGGGCATAGATGAAGGGATAGGGTGGAATAGAAGGGAATAGGAAAAGATGACCTTGGCAAGATGCCCGGTCATGTAAAAAGGGGATGGGTGCCCAAAAGTTTTAGGGCTTGTATAGAAATCCAAAAAGTGAAAGAGAAGCTCATTCTTTGGTGTGTGGCTAAAGTGGTCTCTTCTCCTCCTCTTGTCTTCTCTTCTTCTTGCTTGCTTGTGCTTGTGCTTGTGCTTGAGAGAGGGAGTGTGAGAGGGTGAGGGAGTGAGTGAGTGAGGGTGAGGGACTGAGGTGGAGAAGTTCTCCATCTTCTCCTCTCTTCTTCTCTTCTCTAGTCTCGTGCACGTGACTATGGAGGATGGAGCAAGGTGGAGGATTGAGGATGCTTGAGCTTGCATCTTGAATCGTGGAGCTATCAGAGGACTTGAGGGAGGAGGCTACTCCATTGAGCATCAATGTAAGCTCACTACACTCCTAGGATCGAAGGTGCGTCGGCTAAGTGAGAGAGAGCCATTTTTGTTCGCTTGAAATGCTTGAAAGAATAAGCAATCTGTGGGTCTTGGCGATTGAGCATATAAGCTCACCTCTACATTTTGGTTCCATTGCTAGGACAACAGATTCAAGCTTGAGCACTTGCATGCCTCAAATCGAGGCATCGAAGTAGGGTTCATCCCCGAACCAGTCCTCTTTGTAGGTATGAGATTTGGGAGTTTAGTCTTCGAAACAAGTAAGTATTTTGTGTTTTAAATGATTTGGGAAGTAGGAGGAATGATTTCAGTACTATGGTTGTGATTTTTGATGCATTTAGAGTAGCCTAAGATTTGGAAATCAAAGCATACCATTATAGGGTTGCTGCTGTAAATAGGCCCAAAACAGGGGCAAAAATTGAGAGAAAAATGGGCAAAAATCTAGCAAAAAAGCAAAAGCAAGGACAGGGCAACTATCTGGTGTTGGGCCACAGATATAAGACCCAAGGAAGGGGGAAGAAAGGCTCATTTTTAGTCCAATAGTGAGAGAGAGAGAGAGAGAGAGAGTCAGGTTTTGTGACAGGGTACCGTGGGAGTCGACTCATTGATCCTCGTGTATGAGCGTTTTCGTCATCCCATGTGAGCTAGACTTGACCCCTGACTGTTGTTTAACGTTCCTGTGAAGTTTGATAGTAGGTGCTTGTCGCCTTGGATCAAATCGAGCAAATTTATGCCTTGTCGGTGATCTCCTCACGTGGAATTGACCCATCTAATTCCCAGAATCTGATAATTAGCTTGACCAATTGCCTTGGGGGCAAATCAGCCCGTTAGATTTGGACGAGGAAATCAAGCCGTCCGATTGGTGAAATCGGCCCGACCATTGACCCAAGAGAATTGGCATGTCTGATTTGGCTGGTTCGATTCTGAGAATTGGATTACCAAAATCGAATGAAGCCCATAATTGAACAGAACCCAAAATCGATTGAAGTTGATAATTGGCCCGTCTGATTCTACGAATCAGACGAATGAAAATCAATTGAAGTTGATAAATCAATCGATTAGGATCGGCCGAGGCTATATCCCAAAAAAAAACCACAACTGACTGACCTTGCCAATCAACACATAGACCGTAGCCCAACCAAGTAGGGTGACACAGCAGAAATCCTAGCAAACCCAAGAGTAGCTAGTAATAGTGCTTAGAGCCAAACTAGATCAGGACAAAGAGAGCGGAGTGAATGCAATAACTAGTTCTTTGCATTCGCACACCATTCTGATATGAACACTTGAAGCGCACTGAAGAAAGCTAAGAGCCTGATTTCGCACCATGCACAAAAAAGACACCACACATGCAGTGAGTGAATATAAGTTCAAGATTGGTTGCAATAAAAAGAAACTTACTCAAAGATAATAACAAAACAAACCCACCAGTAGGAGATGACCCTAAACATAGAACGGAACCTCAGACCACAAGACCACCAAGAAGGGCAAGAAGCGAGTGCCATTGAAACTGCAATTGTCCCTGACCTGCTCAACCTCATAGGCAGCCTAGTGGACTAAGAAACCATCAGCATGGTAAGAACATGCATGAACTTCGAAAATGATGAGCTAGACGTGAGGGACTTCCCAATTGAGATCCAACAAACGATAGGGCAATATGACGTGAAAACGAAAGTAGGCCAGCCTAGGAGATCATAGCCGACCTTGATGAAGAGAGAAAGCTAACACGACAGGCGCTGTAGCATGTGGCAGCATAAAATCAAGAGCACCGAGACATGGAGATATGAAAGGCCCATCGAATACTAGCTCTAGCCAATAGGGACCGAACATGACCAAATGTAGAGAGGGAGAGAGCACTAGAAGCAGATCTTACGTTGAGTGAGCTTCTTACGAAGCGACTCCTAGACAACATTGCTGTAGAGCAAAGTGGAGCAGCTTTGGCAACCTCATTACTAGAAGGATTAGGAATCAACCGAGGCTCCATGAGCTAGTCAAAAATCCCCACATTCGCAAAGCAACTAGATAAGTATCAGCCTAGTGACAACCCATATAGCTTTGTAAAGCAGTTTGAGCAAGTTTGCGAGGCCAATGGCCTCATTGACCTTGCTCAATGTGCACAAGCTTTTGGCTTTTACCTAGGCGATAAGGGAAAAACCTAGTATACTAGCTTAGACACAGCGGATAGGACCAACTTCAATAACCTCAAGAGTCTCTTCATCAAGAGATTCTTTGAGGCAGGATATTCCGACAACCTCATAGTCAGACTGATGAATGTTAAGCAAAGGGACAAGGAGGACATTAGGGACTACGTTACTCACATGTGAAGTCTCTTTAAGAGGATCTTGACCAATGAACAACCAACCGAGAGAATTGTATCCACAGTGTTTATTGATGGAATCCACAGCAAAGAGCTCTATAAGGCCTTAGCAGGCAACTCAAGTTTGAAAGGAGATGCATTGGCCAAAGTCTTTGAAGAAGCTATAGGAGTGGACAATCAACTAAAGAAGAAAAGCTCTAGGAGTATGAATCAAGATGAGGATAGGTCTAGAACTTCAAAGAGAGCCACTACATCTAGCGAACGATCAGGCCATACCATGCAAGTCAAGTGAAAGGCCATTGACCAGAGCCTTGACCAGAGCCATGACCAGAGCAAGAGCTGGCTGAGATGAAAATGGAGCTAGCTAGATTGTAAGAATTAGTGAGGAGACCTACATGGCCTCATGTCCAGTGTGTGTATTGTGGCAGAAACCACTTTCTAGCTAAGTGTTAGGACCCTAGGTCTCGACCTTGTGCTAATTGCAATAGGTTTCGGCCACAATGCCATGCATTGTAGGCTACCAAGGAGAATCCATACCCACAAGTCTACAACCAACCATACCTAGGGAACCAGCTGCCAAACTTCTTTAGGAGGAGGGGAGTCCCATTGGCTCTTTCGGCACATAATGATGCTAAACCAGCCATTCCTAGGATGGAGATCAATCCCACAGGTATACTTAGGCCACTAAGACCCTTTATAACCCATCCACACCAAGCGACACTCCAATCTACTATGTGGAGGAGCCAAGTGAAGAGAAATCCTACAAGAACCCTTACGTCTCATACGACGAAGAGGGCAACCCAATCCTTATGGACTATAGACTGGTGCCGGTGATGGCGTTAGGAAGAGGTAGGGGTAGAGGCTTGGGTCAGCAATCCCAATACCCAATTACCTATTGGATATGTGGACACCCAGGTCACATCTCTTCATGTTGCCTCAAGAGAGAGCGAGCTAACCAAGAGAAGGCAAGCCTTAGATGCGCGGAGTGTGGAATCACTCACTTGTTTGTAGATTTTTCCCCAAGGAGAAACCAACCACTAGCTCAACAATCATACCCTCAGTACCATTGGGATTGTTTGGAGTCAAAATGCTTGATGGGGAGGCTATGCCCATCCCACTGCATGTGATGACCCAAGCACAAACAAAATAGACCAGCATATCATACCAAGACCCAATAACTTAGACACCATCTCAATAGGGAAAAAGAGCCATAGGCAAAGAAGGAAGAAGACTGAAGCAAAAGTCACACTCAAGACTCAGAGTGTTATGATGTTGCTTGAGGGCAAGAAAGTTACGGATGCGAAAGCAGAGTAATTCACTCCAAAGACAGCATAGAAGGGGAGTGCACGAGGTGGAAAATATCCTAAACCAAGGTGCCAACTCAAGGCAATGGACAAGGTCAAGGAGTGGGTAAGAGAAGCCTAAGAGCACCTAAAAGACGTTGAGCCTATCTTGGAGTATGATCTAGATGACCTCTCTAGTGCAAGCACACTAGTTTCACCAATGCGTCTGGGGACAAGAGACGATATTGCACCTCAAGCAGCTCCTCTCTAGTGCAAGCACACTAGTTTCACCAATGCGTCTGGGGACAAGAGACAATATTGCACCTCAAGCAGCCCCTCTCAGGCAAAGCACGAGAACAACAAGGCAACAAACTAGTCAAGGACATTGACCACCAAGGAACGCAGAGTTAGGAGAGTGGCAACCAGCTAGCAACCTTCTTACAACAACCTTCTTACGACACTAGTCAACACCCCTGTAACTCTAAGCTTAGAAAGCTTGCTTCAGCAAAATCTGACACAATGGCAAGAGCTAAAGTGGTGTCTAGAAGGACTTATAGAGTCAGAAGCGGTCGACTTGCATGACAATGACACAATCACGTAGATACCTAGGCTAAGACTGCACTCAATGCCCAAATCCTTACATGTTAACACTTTATGGGAAGGCATAGAGATGCATGTTGTGTTACTAGTCTTGGCACTAGGAGATGCCACGAGAAAGGGAATTGTAGAACGGGGATAGGCGTACATGTGCTTAGCCATGCAATGCTCCAGGCTTGGAGTAACCCGCCTATTGAGAATGCTAGGTTCAACGTCACACTGGCCAATGAAATGAAGGTGAAACCATTCGGAGTGTTGAAGAATTGACCATTGAAGATTGCAGGAGTGCAATTCCAAGTGGACTATGATATCCTACTCGGCCAATCCTAGATGAGGCATGCACGAGTCATAGAAGACTAGGATAATGGTCTAATCTTCATAGGCAATCGAATGGAAGCCATGAGGGTGGAGATGAACACTTGGAAGACTACACCAGTTGACTTATAGGCCATCTCTACTCTGTTGAAAGGTGATACTCTAATTAGGGAACCATACGGGCCACTAATAAAGTACATCCCATGTCTGAAGGATGAGCAAGATTGGATGCATGTGCTTGCCACTATCGATCTGCCATTCTCAGACAATGAGAAATACAAGCACAATGTCAAGAATGAGTCCTCGCTACCCTTATGCATAATGGCTAGGGCTCCTAATGGACGACCAACCCCTATCATATTCCACATCCCAAACAGCAAATGAGAACTCCATGAGATCATTGAATATTTCACAAGCAAGCTAGGCGGCAATCCCGCCGCTAATTTGAAGCCTCTTAGGGATCTCTTGGACAAACCTGAGTGGAAGTGGACCAAAGTGCACGACCTAAACTTAATGCACAATTGGGCTTTGATGACTGATGGAAATGAGGATCTAGATCTAGGAGCCAATGAGGGCCAAGGAGGTTCAAATGACGAATATGAGGATTGCCAATCTCGCAAGAGGACATTGATATGATTGAATATGACACTGATGGACAAGTAATAGAGCAGATACAAGCAGACTCCAAACCACAGGAGGGGAATACCTTTGGAATTAAACAGGGAATTATGAAAATAGAATGTGACCATGCCTAGCTGGAGCACATAGGAGCAATAGATTATGAGCAAGCTGGCCTCACTCAACCCAGTGAATTAAGACCACCATTTGAATTAAGACCACCTAGAGAGACTCCCTCTTCTAGCAAAGATGGAGAGTTTGACTCAGAATTAGATATAAGCTCTAACAATGACCCCGAAGTATCCCAACATCCTACAACCAAATGCACCAAGGGAGACTTGCCAATCCACCTAAGGTGTAGGCAATTAAAGGAGGAAAGGAGGAAGCATACCTAGGAGTTAGAAGCTAAAGAGTAGAAGAAACCACAAGACCTACCAAAGAGATTCATGAAATTCAAGAAGTGCGATAGGGTAGTGATCTTGCTAGGAGCCAAATGACAAGGGCAAGCGAGTGAGCCAATAGAAGGACCAGCCAGAGTCAAGGAGGTTGATCTAGCTAAGGAAGGGGGGACACCTTGACCTATCTTTATAGCCAATGACTTGACCAAGGAGGAGGAAGCGAGTCTCATTGCTCTTTTAGGAGAGTACATAGACATATTCACTTGGTCCCTTGATGAGCTCAAAGGGATAGATCCGAGTATAGTAACTCATAACATCCCTATGACACCAGATGTAACACCACTCAAATAGATACTATATCCTATGAATCCCAAATACATACATGCCTGTGAAGAGGAAAATAGACAAGCTAATGCAAGTTGGGTTCATCTATGAAATTGAGCACACAAATGGATTTCACCCATTGTCATCGTTATGAAAAAGAATGGAAAGATCAGAGTGTGTGTCAATTATAAGAAGGTTAATGCTACCATGAAGAGAGACAATTATCCACTATCGTACATAAAGCACATACTAGAAAGAGTGGTGGTTAAAGAAGCCTACAGTTTTCTATATGGCTTCTCAAGATACAACCAGGTGCAAGTGCATCTTGATGATAGGCATAAGATTGTATTCAATACTACTGAGTGGGATGTCTTTGCCTATGTGGTTATGCCCTTCGGGTTAACTAATGCACCAGCCATGTTTCAACGGCTCATGTGTGCCATTTTCAAGGACATGCTTAGGCGCAAGCTAGAAGTATTCGTCAATGATCTCTGTGTCCATTCCAACTAGCATGAACACCTAGATAAGCTCCATGCTGTCTTTGAACAATGCCGATTATATGGTCTCTCATTGAACCCCCTTAAGTGCCAGTTTTGGGTAAAGCACCGATGCATTCTAGGGCATGTGGTATCAAAGAGCATCATTGCCATGGACTTCTCGAAAGTCACGGTAATTTTTGACCTTCCACCCCTAATTGATTATAGGGGAATTCAATGCTTTTTAGGCCATATAGGATACTATCGACGGTTTGTGCTAAGATATGCATCGATTGCTAGACCTCTTTACAAACTACTCATAGTATTTGAGTGGATCAAAGAATGCCAGTGCACATACAAGGAGTCGAAAAAGGCTCTAACAATAGCACCTATCTTAAGAGCCCCAGACTAGACCATAACCTTCCATGTGCATATTGATGCTTCAAAGTTTGCGGTGGGGGCAGTGTTGTGCCAGCCTGGTGAACACAAGTTAGATTATCCTATGAGCTTGGCTAGCAGACAACTCACGGATATGGAGATGAGCTACTCCATCACAAAAAGGGAATGACTAGCCATGGTATTTGCTATGAAGAAATTATGGCATTATCTCTTGGCAACACCCTTCACTTTCTTTGTTGATCATCAAGCATTGCTCTATCTAGTGAATAAACCATGCGCTACATGACACATTGCTCGATGGTTGCTTCTACTTCTTGAATTTGACTTCTCAGTAGTGGTACGCAAAGGGAAACAACACTACATGGCTGATCACATGTCCCACATACCCATTGGAGAAACCGCTACACAAGGTATAATGGACGACTTGCCGGATGCACATCTCTTTAACTTGTCTAGCGAGAGAGTTTTATTTAGAACCGATTTAATGCCATACTAGGCAAATGACATAGTCCAAGTGCTAGAGCACGGACTACCTGAGAGATCCATTAAGAAGGCTCAACTTAGGTGTCTCATCCTCAAGATACAACCATATCAACTCATGCTAGCCAACTCTATAGGCTAGGACAAACAACCTGTTGCGCAGATGCTTGTGCGAGCATGAGATGCACGATGTGCTCACTGAGGCACATTGCTGAATTGCGGGAGGACATTTCAATGGAGACACGACAGAATAGCCTGCAAGGTGCTGCAGTCTCAACTATGGTGGTCCGCCCTTTTTTGTGATGCAATAAGATTCCTGAAGCATTGTGATGAGTGCCAACAAAGCAAGGTACTTGTTCAGAAGGACAAAATGGAGCTAACCCCTATTATTGTGAGATGACCATTCAAAAAATGGGGAATAGACTTCATTGGGCCCATTAGTCTGGCAGCACAATACTCACAAGCCAATATATCATAATTGCCATGGATTACCTTACGAAGTGGGCCAAAGCTTGAGTTACTAGAAAGAATGATTCTAGAACCACAACCAAGTTTCTTTGGGAACAAGCGATCTCATGATTTGGCTATCCCATCGAGTTGGTTAGTGACCAAGGCACATAATTCATCAACGAAGTGATTGCCAACCTCCTATCCACCTTCTTGATCATACATCAAAAGTCCTCACTCTACTATCCTCATGAAAACGGTCAAGAAGAATCCATGAATAAAATTCTAGTGAACATGCTAACCAAGGTTGTCTCTACCTCGTGCAGTGACTAGGACAACAATTTAATGGCAACACTATGGGCCTATTGTACAGCCTATAAAACGGCTATGGGATAGACTCCTTTCCGACTGACCTATAGTACAGAAGCTATTCTACCAACAAAATTCTTCGTTCCTAGTTTAAGGGTAGCCATCCAAGAGAGATGGGAAGGAAGGGAAGCATGGACGGATCATCTAGCTGAGTTGGAGTGCTTATCCAAGGCTCGACTTCTGGCAACATACACATTGATTTGCGAGAAGACATGAAGGAAAAGCTAGTTTGACAAGCATGTCAAACAGTGGGACTTTGACCAGGGCGACCTTGTACTGTTGTATTCGATAAAGGGGCATAAGCAAAAGATGAAGTTCAAAGGCTTAGGACCTTTTAGAGTTCGTGCCATTAGCCGAACAGGTAATGTGGAACTGGAAACTCTAGATAGTGAGGGCATAGGTTTTCTCAACAGTAGTTGCATCAAGAGGTGCTATCCTCTAACTCATCCACTCCACGAACCCCCGATGTTGGAACCCCTTGTTAATGTCAAAGTTGCTGCCCCCCTCTCACAGAGATAGAAGATGAGGACGAAGAAGCTGTAGTACTCGCCTACTTGCATATAACAGTCACTGCTCAGAACATGACCTCGTTTGATGCATTGATAGACAAAGGAGCTAACTATAACATTCTAACCCACAATCATTCGACCCAAATCAACTGACCGCAGCTACAACCCTCAAATGCAAAGCTCAATCCTTTTGGGAGTCCATCACATGCACTTTTGGAAAAGTGCAATGTCATAGTCTCTATCGAGTCTAAGAGCATAACCATAATCTTTTATGTGTTATCGAATGCAAAAGATGGGGGTAAGGAATTGATGTTGGGATGCACGTTTAAAAAACAAACCCACTATCATGCTGATAATGAGTCGCAGTGCATCCACCTTGCCATTGGCAATGTACAGATAGTGATAGCTTTCAGCAAGGGTAGCACAACTCTATCAAAGAACGCAAAGCCACCAAAAGAGACACCCACAACTAAGCCTGAAAAGGGGGGTGGTGACTTGTCACAACCCGTCGAGTCTCAATACAAATGCACAACCACAAGCAGAACCAAGACCCATGAATCCAAGTTCAAATGGGTCCCTGAACATCAAAGAGCACTACCTCGAAGTACTCAAACACAACCTCACAATGCTAGGAACCCGTACTCAATACCTAGGAGGCAAAGAAGACATTATGGGCATAAAAGAACGATTAAACCAAGATGGATCCCTAAGATCCTATTACAGGCACAAGGTTATTATAAGGGCAATACCTAGATATGGATATCTAAAGCCAAGACTACCAATGGCACCCTTCAACCACAACCCTCAAGCTTGACCATGCAAGATCAAACGATAAATCTGAAACCAAAGCCACCAATAGCTCAAGCTGTTAAGCCCATCCAACACAAGACCACTAAGTTTGTAGAGCCTTAACTAATCTATCGGCCAAGTCCGCAGCATGTTGTCCCTAAACCACCTCAACCTAGCACTGCTAATGTCCCCAAACCCTCTCAAATGCCTGACAATAGAGACTCAACATCATGGACCACGTTTAACGTCCAAGAGGCAAAGTCGCACTTGCAAAACCCCTCAACAACACAAACACCAGCTGCAAACCTGTCTAGCCCAGTAAACCCCAACCACCTCTAGGCTTAATCCCCTCTTATGAGTGCCGATCAATCCTTACTTTGGCCTCGGATTTGGCTGAGAATACAAGGGATGACTTGATCACTTGCATTCGCTGCTTAGATGCCACCTTCACGACACTTACTAAAAGCTATGACTGGCTAGGCTTAGGTCTCTTAGATGAACCTATGGCAATGGAAATGCGAACATTCCCTTGCTCTTGGGAAGAATCAAAATTCATATTCGTTAAGGCCCCACAAGTAGCTGAGGAGTTAATTGCCATCAACATATCCATAGAACAAGCTCGCAAACAATGCCTTATCACCTCATACGACAAAAGTGCAGTCTCAGCCCCACAACTCATGAGGTGGAAGAGTTGCAGCACCTCACTCAAAGCGATTCCGCCTTCTTGAGCAAATGGTATGCTCTTTGCCTACAATGGGAATAGAGAGGCTTCCAAATCACAACTCACACTAAGTAGAGACGTGAAATAAAAACCTCGCCAACTTACATAGCTCCAACCTTATATAGGGTGTTGACCATTATCCACAATCAACCCCTAGAAGAACACATCATGCATGACCCATCCTTATTTAGACCGTATTCTCTCCTAGGAGGAGTTATATATTGCTAGCAAAATCAACTCCGATGGCTTCCTCACGGATTTTCTCACCTACATCACTCAAGTGGGCATCCATCCTTTTGACATTGACCGCTATGCTACCCTGGAGTACAATCCAAACTTCTATGCATGGCTCATGTGGAAGTAATGTCCCACACACATGATGAATGCCCTTAACCCTTCATTCTCCAATCCTAGGAAGGATTTTTTTCAAATTCGAAGAGGAGGGAGCAAGGTGAGAAAAAATCAAAGTAAAATCAAAAAACCAAAACTCAAACCAAACAATAGAGAATGTGTAGAAAATAAAAAGAAAACAATAAACATAAAGTGAAAGGAAGGGCAAAACGATGGTATACTTACACTTGCTTGGAATGTATGAATGACATAAAAAGAAAACATTTGTCAATATTAAAGAAGCTTGCCATTCTTGTCACTTCACAATGTAAAATTACCTCAATAACGAACTAATGAAAAGTCATTTTTGCCATGCATGAACTGAGAATGGTAGCACACAAGGACAAGGACACCTCTTTCCTTTCACCAACAATGAGCACCACAAATACGACATCAGCTTCAAGACCCACAGCTATAACCAACTCAAGTTCCAAAGTGTCACTAAGTTGGAAGAGTTGGTGGCCAAGAAACCAACAGCAAAGGAGGTTCAGGATCAATGCAACTTGGCCAGATATGCAGAGAAGTTCAAGTAGGAGATCAACTACCAAAAGTGTTTGGATTTCGTGAGGGCTTATGATGCTAGGAGGGATGTTGGAAAAGTGAAGATAAGATAAGGAGGAGAGATTAAGGAGGTGGATGTAAGACTTAGCCCGCAAATGATCCTTAGGATTGGTTCACAAGCCCAAAAGAAGGCCTAAAAGAGATGTGTACTCCATGCTGCAAATGGATAAGGACAAGGTACACACCAATGATAGCATCAACTTGGAAGATGTGTCGAATAGGGGGATAAAAACACAAGCCAAGCTAGCACATACCTTCTTCTCTAGCTTGCGATACAACGCGGTAATGCATATAATCACTATCCCCACGTTGGAAAGTGTGGTAGCCAAGGCCCTGGATGAAGTGAACTTGAACTTGTATGTGCAAAAGACAATCCAGGCCTTAGCTAAGGCAACAACAAGGTAGGCAAGAGGAGAATCCCTAGCATCAACCACAGAAAAGGAACACAAAACCCCTGCATCAAAGGCCTCGTTCATCAGCTTCGGGGGGATACTCACAGCTTTAATTAAAGATGCAATTGGGGAGGTGGAAGGACTTGAGCACATGGGGGAGACACCGAAGAGGTCACCCTCTCAAGAGCAAGATGTACCACCAAGCCCTAGAATTCCATCACAGTCTTTAAAGATGAGAAGAGAACAAGAAAGGATGGAGAAGGAGAGGGCTGAAAGATGCACCAAGAGAAGACAAGAGAGGCCAAGAACGTCGTCAAGTGAAAGAACTGAAACCAATAGTGAGAAAGAATAGACCCGGTTAACCCAAAGGAAGCCCCAAAGACCTAGGAAAGAGACTCCCCAAAAGCAACAAAGGGAAACTAAAGAAAGAATGACAAAGAAGGAGAAGGAAGAGCTACTAAAAGCGCAAAGAGAGTCCAAGAAAGGCGAAGAAGAAAGAAGAAACAAAGAGAAGGATAAACTACAAAGAATACTAGAAATATCAAAAAGGGCAGAGGAGGAAAGGAGAAGGAAGGTAGAAGAAGAGTACGAAGAGTTGAGGAGGAAGGAAGAAGAGGACTTGGCACGAGCTGTGCACATGTCCATTGAGCAACAATGCAGATGCGAGGAATTTGCAGCAATGAGCCCACCGAGGCAAGATGAGACAAGGACTAGTGGTGGTCAAGTGCCATAAGACTTGCCTCCACCCATTCAAGAAGGAAAAGGCAAGGCCGCACTCCACTCGATCCCACCTACCAACCTACTGGGCATCCCAACAATTGCATCGACACAAGGCACCCCAACCGCAATTGATGCTAGCAACCTCATGGCATGGGTGCAGTTGTTAGTAGACAAAGCACATACCCCAACACTCGACTCTAGTGTAGGGACCCTAATGACAGAAATGAAAAGATCAGCAGCTGCAGATGCCGAATCCCAGCAGGGGCCCAAGCGACAAAGAGTCAAGGTTACCACTACTGCAGGGCCACAACCCACTGATCATGATGAGCATGTCAAGGAGCTTTACACTCAATTGGAAAGAGCAAAGGAGGAGAAGAAAGCCGTAGTGGCAAAGCTAGAAGCTGAAAGAGAAATGTCGCATGCTTTCCAACTAGAAAAGACACGCCAAGTGGCCATGCAACAAAAAGAGATCAAGGAGCTAAAAGCAGAGCTCAATGCTAAGGAAGATAAGAAGGAATATTGGCAAGAAAGACTAGAAGAGGAGAACCAAGAGCTAGTAGGAATGCAAAGGGAGTACAAGCTCCTGGTCCTACAGTAAGTGGAGCTCGAAACATGGATGAGAAGGCTTCAGGAGGATATGGAAGAGCTCACCGCACTAGAGGCAGAGAGAGCACAAGAAAAAGAGGAACATCGAAGAGAGAGGGAAGAAGTGGAATATAGAGTGCAAAGGGAGATAGAATAACAAAGGAGATTGGAAAGAGAGATCGAGTGCCTAACAAAGGAGAAAGAAGAAATGACACAGAAATGGAAGGGGCATGAGCCGACGATAGTGGCCCTATCACAAAGGCAAAGTGAAGGCTTGGAAGAAATGAAAAAGAAGGCAAAGGAATGGGAGGCCAAGAGTGAGAAGAAAGTGAAAGAACTAGTGAGCCATTTGGCCCTTGCTGCGGAAGGAAGCAAAATACTGGCAGAAAGCAGGGCAGGTGCTACTTAGGCAAGTCTAGAGGCCCAGCAACATGCCTTCCTCAACACAATCTTGGACATCACACTCTCTAAAGAGGAGGCAATTGATGCACTTAAAAGGAAGCTGGAAATAGCTTACAAGGCAATAAGGCAAGGGCTGTGCTCCCAAGTCCAGGAAACAAGAGTCGGTCTGACTTGGCAAGACCAACGAGAAAATCTGTTGAGAACGGGCTTGACACTATAGGAAGTGAATGCATTAGGACTCCAAGAGGAACAGCCCCAGAAGAAGCAGAAGCAGGATCAAGCCATGATGAGGCGTAATGAGATGAGGAGTGGGTCCCACCACCTCCCTCGCCACAGCTAGAACCCCCTCAAGAACAAGATACCACATCAAATAGAAAAGCCGAGGGTGAAAAGAAAAGAGCTAGAATGCTTGAACATGCATGCAAAAGGGCAAAAGCACAACCGCCTGCATTCCCATAGCCCCCTATTCCATCGAAGAAAGACTGCTTACCCATGAACTAGAACACAGAGCTATCAGTGTGGGAGCAGTGGAAAAACCACCGCCAACCCTTTGATTTCAGTTTACGATACCCAACGGTCTTGAGAAGCAAAGTGCTATCAATCGAAGTGGTAGAGGAAGTGATCTCCATGAGAAGAAGGCTTGGTGACCGAAGGCTCGCCGAAAGAGAGAAGAATCCAACTACATGGGGGATAGAATCTCCAAATAGCTGGGAAAATAAGGTCGAAGAGGTACCCCACACGGTGAAAGGCTATGAATCCCAACATAAATGAAGAAGAAGAGTCTGGAATGGTAATGTAAATGCCTGGATGTCATTTTGCGGCTCCCTACCCTTCGAGCGAAATGATCTGACCTATGTGCTGTATCCTCAGAGGGTAGGAGTAGATTTGATCATGACATTCATGGCCGATATGAATTCCCTAAGATCTACAATGTCAATGCCACAAAGCCTGAGGAAGCACTCACCTTCATAGAAAAAGATTTAGGGGACTCCATGGCCCACTTCTTAGGCGAATTCTCTTCCTGCCTAGACCCCGCCTTTGTAACAACATGTAACTATATTAGATTACTTAGGACACTCCTCAAGCAACACCCCACCTATTGCAGAATACCATCTTCCGTCGCTCTTTTTTTATGTTAATGCAAGAATAGATAGCTATGCCATGATTTGGCTGATGCTACGTGTTGCTCTACTCCCATCATTTTGCATGGCCCTCCTTGAGGACATGAATGACACCCGTTTCACTAGATATAGGCATCCATTTTTGTCCACCACTCCTCTCCATGTTTGGATAGGCCAAAAAGGGTATATGCTAACTAGGAGTTTCCTTAGTAAATCATTGAAGCCCCCTACCTCTCCATCTCACACTCAAGAGTCCGAGAAATAGATCCTCAATTTTGTATAGCCCCTCAAAGGTCATAATCAAGAAAAGAAAAGAAAGAGCCAATAAAAAAAAATTTTGGGTCCTTAAGTGTGGGACAACGCCAAATCCTAGTTCCACATCACGAGCACATGAACACAACACAATAAGATAGGCAAACCCCTAGGAAAGTGCACGATCTTTTCTTTTTTAGGTACAGTGAAAGTAATGAACCCCCAACTTCGAAGGCCCATCATCCACTCCAACAACCAGTCTGCAAGCTCTCACCTCAGGAATGCCAAGCTTTCCACAGATCGGTGAGGCAGGGTCAAGGCCCTCAATTCAAGTATAATCGGAGGAAATATTTACAGAGATTTGACTGAGCCCAATGTGACAAGCCCTTTCTTTTTAAAGCAGAGTAGCAAGAGCAAAATATAAACATATCGTTGACATGTCATCATCAATTTGACGAATGTAAGCGGCCAAACCTTACTATAGTCCTACCAATGTCACTTATAACATCTCTTCCTCTACTTTTCCCATTATAATTCCCCAGGTGACCCATAGCAGCATCCAAGCTCCAATAATTTCTTCAATAACCCTAACCAAATAGCTAGCTTCCACGTGCGCAAGCAAGAGTCCTAGGTCCTGCTACAAGAGTTTGATTTGCAATTGCCACCACCATCCATCCAACCCCTAAGCCCTCATTAGTACCCCACCAATGTCATGGGACTGGCACTCATCTAGGAGGAGGGTAATGTTAACCCCAGTGCAAGGCAAAGAAAAAGAAGGCACAATAAAATACAAGAAAAATCTAAAAATGCGAACACAATGGAAGAAACGTTGAAGAAGTGTAAGGATAGCCCCCAGAAATTCAAAGCAAGTGCAAAAGGAAAAAGGCGCATGTTTAAATGCAAGGAACCCTTGAAATTTTTGTAAAAGAGCGTCGACTCCCTTTTTTGAGCAAATTGAAAAATCTAGGCGGGCGTAGGTGAAGGGATAGGGTGGAATAGAAGGGAATAGAAAAAGGTGACCTTGGCAAGATGCCCGGTCATGTAAAAAGGGGATGGGTGCCCAAAAGTTTTAGGGCTTGTATATAAACCCAAAAAGTAAAGGAGAAGCTCATTCTTTAGTGTGTGGCTAAAGTGGTCTCTCCTCCTCCTCTTGTCTTAGTGAGTGAGTGAGGGTGAGGGTGGTGCGCAGATCGGTCGCAGATAGCTCACGTGGTGAATCCCGGAAGGTCCCCAAGAACAAAGTACTCTACTTTTTAGCACAAAAACCCATGTAAAAGCAAGCACGACATGAGACAAAAGACAAATTGGGTTCAATCTCCCCATGCCTTGTGTGAGCGCTTCACAAAGCATGTATTTAATGTATATTTCCAATCTTCATGCTCAAAAATAGCCCAATTACAAAAATATGACAAGCTTTTAGCTTTTGAGTTTGCTTTCTACCAAAAATAAGAAAATAAAGCTAATGGACGGTGCCCATAGAGTCTGGCACGCCCAATCTCAATGTCCAAATAGAAATAACATATCCAGGCACATAAGCGCATACAAAATAATAATAAATAATCAATGTCTCTATAGACATAACAAAATATAGGCGTGGCGCCTATCAAAATATAGTCCAAAGGTCGAAAACCCGCTAGACTCCAATGCTTTCCTCCGCCACTGCTGCTATCTCTACACATCAACTGAAGCATTCACAATCGTTAGTAAAATAACACAATTAAACCGACAAAAGTGAATACCTAGCAGTCTTCAGCTACATAAATAAATCAACTGGTTAGAAATAAATCCTAACCTTAATTTATTACGAGTGCGCACTCTAAACTCATAAACGTTTATTAATTTAATATGCATTTTGCGGAATCACCCGCTATGGAATCACCCATGTACACACTAAATTAATGAAACGCCCGAAAAGGACAGGCGTCCCCATCAACTTCTTGCACAAAGAATCCTCTTTGCGTATGAGCCCCGGTCATCTAAGTAAGTTTACGGAATCCACCGTAAAACCTCACGGAATCCACCGTGGAATATGCCTCCTGGCATCAGAGGGACCGAGGTGGAGAAGCTCTCCATCTTCTCCTCTCTTCTTCTCTTCTCTCATCTCGTGCACACAGCTAAGGATGATGGAGCAAGGTGGAGGATTGAGGATGCTTGAGCTTGCATCTTGAATCGTGGAGCTATTAGAGGTTTGAGGGAGGAGGCTACTCCATTGAGCATCAAGGTAAGCTCACTACACTCGTAGGATTGAAGGCGCGTCAACTAAGTGAGAGATAGTCATTTGTGCTCGCTTGAAAGAATAAGCGGTTCATGGGTTTTGGCGGTTAAGCGTGAGCTTGCCTCTACAATCTACCTAGTAGACTAGCAAAATAGGGTCACTAAGACTATCTCAAAATAGATCTTTAAATGCCTAACAAACTGCTCAAAACCTCCCTAGACACATCTAACCTAATCCTCGCACTTTATGCCTTGAATGCCAATCCCCCACAAAAGAAAAAAAATCCCCACAAACACATATACATTCAACTTAAGGGGTAAAAAGTCCCCTGTATAAATGGCAAGGGGTGTCTAGTGAATATATCGTTGAACGATCCTATGCATCAATGAAAGAATATGAAGATGGTCAATCGCTACCTACCTCATCACCCATACTAACTATTAGTGGCCATAACAAGACATGTCAGCAAAAAGCAGTCCCCACAATAGTCCTAGGCTAATAAGATTAGACATTTCTAATAACCCCTCAAGACCAGAGTTGAGAAATACATCCTCAATAAAGGCATAATTTGCCAACAAATTTGCAAAGCGATTCCAGTGATGAGAAACCAACTAACAAGTCACTATCTCAAAAACATGAAGTATATCCAAGGCTACACAATGATGTAGCCACAGAATGGAATCCCTCATGCTATAGGTCCCATTCAATTGGTTGATCACTAGCTGCTACGAGTTGCCTTTTACCAATAAATGATGGATACTACCACGTCAGGCTATATTCAGCCCAATGATTAAGGCCTTGTATTTTGCCATGTTATTAGTAAAAGAAGTGCCTAAATAAACTCCCATTTTTATAACAATTCTAATTCAAAGGTCTTTAAATAACCATACCAATACTCACATGCTTACCGGGCCCTCATGAAGCTCTGTCAAAATACAAAGTATAGACCCATTCTTCATTGACCAGCCACGCCATACCGATCAGCCTACTCGTACTTATGGTAGTCAAAGTTGAGCCAAGAGAGAGGATGTATGACAGATACAATCCCTCCTTCCTCACTAAACTCAATAGGGACGCTAATAAGAACCCTAAGACAATGGCAGTAGTAGGCCTTAATATCCCACATCAAAGATCGGTCTTGCCACTCAATAATATGATAGCCCTTACTCCACCAAATCACTCGACCTTGGTGGTAACACTGCTCTAAATACGGATGTTCAAGATAATGAATATTTCTACCCATCCAATTGCCATGGTACCTACTGCAAGTTTAAGTTGGATCCTAGAAGTCCTGCAAAGGAAACCAAGTCTGACGTTAGTCCCTACACATAATAGGGCTTCAACTTATTAAAGTTTACTTTATTTTTAAACTTTGTCGCCAATAAATCTGCTAAAAGGGCTATAGATCCATTCTTTCCTATACGAACGATCTTATAAGGGTCATCCCATTTGGGTTCCAACTTGCCAGGAAATAACTCGTGACATGCATCATAATATAGGATCAACTGACCCTTCACAAATTTATATATTTTAGCACAAAGGTTATGAAGCACTTTCATCCTCTTCTTCCCTATCTCTTGATGTAACAAAACTTGCAATTGAATCTTATCAAGATGTGCTAGGGAAGTTAACCTTTCTTGCAATGCTGCACCTTCACCCAAAGAATGGTTCAACGAAAATCTTACAATGGGTAACTCAATTTCCAAGGGCAAGACACACTCTTCCCCATATACCAACTTAAATGGAGTGTAGCTTATTACTCTCTTGAATGTAGTATTATAAGCCCAGATAGCCACATGAAGTTTCTTGTCCCAGTCTCTCTTGCCCTCGAATACAGTCTTGGATAAAATCCCTACAAGATGCCTGTTGGTACTCAGTACTTGTCCATTCACAATTTAATAGTTCCCCCATCTTGATCTAATTTACAAAAAAACTCATCAACATTTTCAGTATGTAAAGATCTAAAGCTATATATGCAAAATTCATCCATGAATATTCACAGGGATTTTCCAATGAAAGGAGCTAACACCCAATTAACCCATCTTTGAAAGCTAGTATATGAATTCATCAAACCAAAAGGTATTGCCCTATAATGAAAACATCTCCAAAGAGTAATGAATGGTGTCTTTTTTTAATCCCCCTCTACTATTCTAATTTGGAAGTATCTAAAGTACCCATCACATACACTATAAAGCTCATGACCTACTACTTGATCCAAAATCTCATTCTTCTAAAATAAAAGAGGATAGTAATTCCTTTTGTTCGTAACATTGAGAGACCTAAAATCAACACATACTCTCCATTTTCCATTCTTCTTTGGTCTCATTACAATAGAAGATACCCATTCTACATCATCAACAAGGTAAATAAACCCTACATCTAATAGTTTTGAACCTTAGCTCTAAGTACACCTTCCTAAATTGTACCGAGTCTTCTTAGCTTCTAAGTTATTGGTTTTCATCATTCTTTCAATTTGATGTGTTGCATCATGCTATTGGTACCCCTCAAATGATAATATTCAATAGCAAATAGCTTTGGGTATTTTTGAAAGATGGTTGAATATTTAGCTCTTTCACCATCAGTCAAGTCATTTCCCAACATGTTCATCAAAGTAGGTAACCCAACATTCATTACTAATCACGCATTTCCTACTATTGATTATACGTTTCTTACTTTGCATGTTATGCATTTTTTGTACAAGATTTACTATTTTTTGCTCTTATTTTGGACCCTAAATTGACAGCCTGAAAAGGTCAATGTCTCTAGAAAGTAAACCAGCTTCCCATTCTCTATCTTCTTCGTCAATGCTAGTACTTTATGAGTCACTCATCTCTTTCAGCGTCACTTTCATGTCCACCTTGAATAATAAACCTTGTTTTCATATAAAAAATCACCCTCTTATGAGTAGGTTTGTCCAAATAGAGTTCCAATTGGCCTCTATACCAATCCTGTGAGGATCTCATACCAATCGACCATGGTCATTCCAAAATGAGAGGATATGCCCTTAACTTTGCAAACATAACATGAAAGTCCAAGCATGCCCTCTAGCCTCCAATAATCTCCAATCTT
Organism: Lygodium microphyllum; assembly: GCF_053477565.2. Lineage (NCBI taxonomy): Eukaryota > Viridiplantae > Streptophyta > Polypodiopsida > Schizaeales > Lygodiaceae > Lygodium > Lygodium microphyllum. The sequence continues at coordinate 24,584 of NW_028229623.1, read as the reverse complement.
TCGATAACTCGCAAACACTTTACCTTTGAATTGTTAGTCATTTTAACCTCAAACATTGACTTTCTTGTCATTTTAAGATGCATTTGCAACATTGTCTCTTCAAAGATCACACATACTTGTGCACCGCCATCTACATAAACTCAATTCAACTTGGAATTCCATATATCCATGAATCCATAATAGGAATAATATCTTTTACATTTGATAAGCATACAACTCCCACATGTTTAGCTATGGTCCTTCCTTTTTTTGATACTAACTAGCCCATGCCATTGTCTTCTCAAGGATGAATTCATTTGTAGCAATTGTCCATATGTAACATCATCCTTTTTACTTTTAAGATCCTTGAGTAGGTTGTAAGGAACATGATTAACTCTTGTGGCAAAATCTCCTGTTTGAATCTTCCTTCTTTGTCTAACCTTCTTGCTAGTTTCTAGCTCATCTACAACTTGTTTTCCTTTCTTAATTATTGTTGTTTCTTGAGCTTCGATTTTAATATCTTTCTCTATATCTCTCTTGTTAGCTAGAATATCTACATTTTACCCACCATCAAGCATGCTAGTTTTAATTAGATTCATACTAGATGGGCCCTCATCATATCCTCTTTGCAATTATTGCATAGCAGCTTTAGGTTATCATTGTTCGTGATGATGTTTGACATATTGCCTAGCATTCCATTGTAGCATAGGATACATCTTCCCCTTGTTCTTCTTGAATATGGATAATTATGGGAAATATGTCCTCTTTTCGTGTAGTTGAAGCATTCAAAGTTCTTCCACCTGCTCCTTGGAGGTCCTCTATATCATGTTCGTAATAGCGGAGGTTGCTTAGCTTGCAATATATTCATGTTTAAATTCAGATTTTCCAATTGCTCCTACAATTTCCAAATTACATCATCACTAGGTTTTCTATAACCTTCTTGTATACCATTTTTAGGTCTTTCAAATACCTTGGGAAGATTTACAACTTGTTGTCTTACATTTCTTACAGCAATATTAACCATGTTGGGCATTTGAACTGCAATTGCAGGAATACTTCTTAAATATTCTAACCTTATTTGCAGCTTCCTCTAACTTTTCTTAGTTATTTTAACTACATCCTCAAATGAGCGAGGGTCTTTTACCAATATCTTTTCTCCGTTTTCAAGTTTGAGCAAAGAAACAAATTTATCATTGTTCAAGAACATGACGGGAGTTTGCTCCATATCCTATGTACCCTCTATCCATCTCTCTTCAAATCTAGTAGCAAATTTAGACACTTCCTCATTCTCTTCTTGAAACATTATTTCCAAAGATTTCCATAGACTCTCGAGAGTTTGCCTCACTACAAACTTGGTAATAAACCCAGTTCTAACTTGATTCAAAATTGCCTTTGTTTCCTCATTTAGCGAATCCCACCACAATCTTGCAAAACCTTCGGGCAATATGTCAATCATTCACAGCTTATTAACATTAATGTCTTGGTGATCCTTGTAGGCCATCCATTCCACTTTTTTGATACACTTATTTGCATCCTTAGCATCAATGTCTTTGCGATCCTTGTAGGTCATCCATTCCAATTTTTCAATAAACTTATTTGCATCTTCATCTTTAGTACCAAAAAAAGAGTCTTACCCAATTGCAACCATGCTTGAGATTGTGTACAAGTTGGTTTTCGAACCTTACACTTCCCAACTAATATGATTAGCAAGAGATCATCAATGGGGGCATTGATCTATGTTAGGTGGATTGGGTGGTCGGCCTCTATCAACTCCTAAGACAAAAGCTAAGAATCTCTATTAACAAAAGTTTTCAAATCTACACTGCTAAAAGTAAAATAAGGTTAAGGAGAGGAAAAAGCTAGGAGCAGGAGTCGGTCATGGTGGCTTGGAGTTCTTATTGAAGCTTCTCCCATCTATTGAGCCACTCTGGTTTGTAGTCGCACTGGAGTTCATCAATGACCTCTAGGGAGAGCAGGGTCACACCATCTAGGTTCTCTACTCCAATCGTGCGGGCTTGGAGGAAAATGTTCTCCTTCTTGAGCCACTATGCTTTGTTCTTATCATCATTGGTAAAGGTCAATTACACATGTTGGCATGCCTTTAGTGTTTGGCAATGCTCCCAGAGAGGAGCATCCTTTTGCCACAGTTGCTCGGAGAGGGTGGTATATTGGCCTGGTTGAGGCAATCCACTTGGGCCACAAGGTCCTACTACTGATATTGCTACATGGTCAAGAACCCATTGATGAAACTCAATGATCAGTGGGCCATCTCCCACTTGAACTTTGGTGGAATCAACATGAGTTACTAGGACAAGTTGGCATGAAGGGGAGTGGTCATAAAGGAGGTGCTGTCTAGACTAGTGAGGGTAGAAGTGAGAGTGGGGGACTTGGTGTCATCAGTGGTTTCCTCATCTCATGGTCTCTTTTACGACTCAAAATGATTCAATCAGGTAGCTAAGGTATTGTGGAGTGCTTCTAAATAATGTAGGCCACCTTAGGAGGTATCTAAAACATTGAGGCAATTACACCTTACCTTAAAAGAGTGAAAACATATGAAACCTTTTCTTAGGAAAATGGCATATACTCTTCCTTAAAGTTATAGGATTATGCTAAAGGTATGCACAACTTTACATTGCAAGAGTGCTTAACACAACTTGTGTTTTCTTAGGACAATATTACCTCTTACTTAAGATGGGCTTGTTACATTAATAAACAAGTAAAAAAGATCACCAACAAAGAAGATAGAGGAATTACTCATATTTAGATAAGGTAGTAAGAGAAATAGTTTTAATACTGACTTCATAAGATAATATTCTAAAAAAACCCATCCAATCTCAAACCATAATCAATTAAGCTCCCAAGTTTCAAATAATGCCATTGTAATCTTAGCTAGTTAGTTCTTAATGAAACATTGGTTTACTTATTGTAGCACTATAGGTTTAGGCTATGAATCCAAATCAAGTGAATAGCTTTTTCTTTAAAAGAATATATGTACCTACCAAAATTGTTATACACGAATACTTAATTTTATAACATGCTATAAACTATATATTTTAATATGCCTATGAGCATACAAAATATGTTTGTGGGGGTATATCACCAAGCTCTTGTGTATGCTTGGCATGAGTATAAGATTCTGGTCTCAACTTGTGGTCAAATTGCATATTTACCTAAACATTTTGATAATGGAATACATGAACAACCTTGCACAATCAAATTATCAAGAGGCTAATAGTATGTGTGTTCATATTAGTAACTTGCAACTGCACCAACCTAGCTTAACTCTTATAGGATTATTTTGTCTAAGGGTTAAATAATTTCATGCTATGAAGATGTAGCTAGTCATATGCTATCATGCTTCTCATAGAGTACAATTAATACTAGCAAGCTTGCACACTCTAGAATCTAAGAATAGTGAGATCCAAGATGGATGATACATGGCATGTTTGATTAGGTTCCAATCTACTTTTTAGCTATTGACTTCTTGTTGTCAGAAGACATGGATCTAGAGCATGGCATGAGCTATGGAGGATGGAAGATGTAGACATGCCTCATACACAGACAAGATCAACTATCACACAAGTGAATTAAGTGCCAAGATTGAGACTTGGACTCATAAACATGATCTTTTGTGTTTGACAATGACATGCACACTTGATTGAAGGACAAAAGTACTATGACATTGCATTGAAAAGTGAACCAAGTATATCATTATATAATCTCCGACCTTTCTCCACTCTCCTCACTATGCATGTGGGATTCATGACATCTCTTCCTGGAGCATACATCACTTGTCATTTCTCAACAACACCCCTCAAATGATGAGTTCCTACACTTGCTGGCTTTTGCCCCCCCCCCCCCCTACACGATGACATGGCCTGGGAGATTACTAGCTCATAGTAGGCAGCCTAGTCAAGTTAAAGCTTGAAACTTGACATATTTGGCTAGGGTTTTATTTTACAATGAAAATCCACTAAGGGAAACAAAAATCCAATATGGGAAAGATAAATTCTTTAAAATAATATGTTAGAGTTGTTGTTAATGGCGGAAGCATCTTCTTCTTCTTCTCTTTCATTCATGAATTGATTCTGATGGTTACCATTCTGTACATGTTGTGATCTTTTATGGTGAAAACATTCACTGGCTATATGGCCAGACTTAACACAATAATGACATGTCATCCGATCTTTGTTGTTAGAGTTGAATCCTCGGCCTTGGTCTTTTGCTCCAGCAGCTCCTTTGGTGTATAAGAGATTTTCCCTAGATAATTACTATCTTTTTCATTCTTGTTCTTTTGTTTATTCTCTTCATCAAGAAGAGAATGCTCAATATCTTTCTGTGACAAATTAGGTACATTGCCAAGAGTAGAGACAATATTTTCATAAGGATCCTAGTTTACACTAGCAAGGAGTACAACAATGGCTTCATCATCATCAATTGTTTTCTTTAGAGTGGCAAGTTGAGTTTTAAGACTTTTGAATTTGTTAATATGCATAGTCATTGAAGTGTTGTTTTTTATGTTAAGCTTATAGAACTACATTAACAGCTTATAGCCAGAGATATGGTGCAATACATCATCAGATAGCCAGAGATATAGCCCCTCAAGCTGCGGAACAACTTTCTTGAAGAGAGCATGAAGAGATATGCTCTAGTTTGAGATATCTAAGTGCTCAAACAGAGGTGGGTGTAGGCTGGCTATGGCAGACAAAAGATCAAGATGAAGGTGAAGTTGAAAAATGGAGTCCTGAGCTGGGCTAGACAGAGATGACCAGAGGTGAAGAGATACTAGAGAAGTAGTGTAAGGAGCTGTGCCATGCTCAACTAAGCTCTAATACCATGTTAGAAGATGTGGATCTAGAACATGGCATGAGCATGAGCTATGGAGGATGAAAGATGTAGACATGACTCATAGACATAGACAATATCAACTGTCACACAAGTGAATTAGATTCTAAGATGAGACTTGAGCTCATAAACACAATCTCATGTGTTTGACAATGACACGGACACTTGATTGAAGGACAAAACTACTATGACATTGCATTGAAAAGTGAACCAAGTATATCATTATGTAGTCTCTGATCTTTCTCCATTCTCCTCACTATGTATGTGGGATTTAGGACATCTCTTCTTGGAGCATACATCATTTGTCATTTCTCAACAGTTGTTTCTTAAGCTTTAGTTTTAATATCCTTCTCTCTAGCTCTCTTATTCACTAGAATATTTGCATTTTCCCCATTATCAGACATGTTGGTTTCAATTAGATTCACACCAAATGGCCCTTCATCATGTCTTCTTTGCAATTATTGCCTTGCAACTTTAGGTTATCATTGTTCGTGCTGTTGTTTGATATCTGGCCTAGCATTCCGTTGCAACATGGGATAATCTTCCCTCTTGTTCTTCTTGGATATGGACAATTGGGAAAAATATGTCCTCTTTTCGTATAGTTGAACCATTCAAAGTTCTCCCACATGTTCCTTGGAGGTCATCTACATCTCATTCACATGGAGGTCACCTAGCTTGCAATATATTCATGTTTAAATTGAGATTTGCAAACTACTCTTGTGATTATTGAATTACATCATCACTAGATTTCCTATAACCTTGTTGTTTACCATTTTTATACCTTGGGAAGATTTATTTCTTGTTGTCTTGCATTTCTTGAAATTGTATCAACCATGTTGGGCATTTGAATTGTAGGAATACTTCTTAACTATTTTAACCTTATTTGCAAATTCCTCTACTTTTCCTTAGATATTTTAATTGCATTCTCAAATGAGTGAGGGTCTTTTACCAATATATTTCCTCTAATTTCAAGTTCGAGCAAAGAAACAAATTTATCATTTTTCAACAACATGACCAAAGTTCACTCCATATCGTGTGTAACCTCTATCCATCTCTCTTCAAATCTATTAGCAAATTTAGACACTTTCTCGTTCTCTTTCTGAAACATTCTTTCCAAAGATTTCCATAGACTCTCGGGAGTTTGCCTCACTGCAAACTTGGTAATAAACCAAGTTCTAACTTGATTCAAATTTGCCTTTGTTTTCTGACATTTACACTACTTGTATAGTTTGTCTGCATGTAGTGACATGTCCATGGTTAAGCATTTTCACACACCAACATCATGACACTTGGGGGGAGATTTGTGGCATATCCTATGGTAGTAATGTGCGAGCATACTTGAGTTCTTTTCCCTCAAGAGATATTTTCTCTCGTGCTAGTACACACCTTATTCTAGTCCATTTTGTGGTTGTGTACTCAACTTTTGTATCTTCTCTTTTGTTATCTTGAATGGTAGAGCTATGAGCTTCCTCTTGCTCCTTATTGCTGCTGGATCACTGCTTATATTCTTATACTAAAAAGAATTTTGCAAACACACTTGGTTAAATTGAAGTTTGCAAATGATAGCAGTTCACAATTGGGAGCATTTCACTCTCAAGATTATTGAGAGGGGCTTCCTACATGGCATAACTATACATTTTGACACAATGTTCATGTTGCATCATGTAGCTCTATGTGTTTGTTAGTGACTTACACTCAAGAGAACATTACAAACTTGCATAGTTTGAACTTCATACATGGCAATGCTCTATAGTTGGGAATACTTCACACTTAAGAGCACAAAGAAGGTCTTGGGATGTGGCACAATCATATATCTTGTCATGAATCTCATTCCATGTCCCAACTCTCCTAAAGGGAACAAATAATGGAGGCTATTGTTTGCAATTTATGTGTGAAGACTCTCTTATCTTGAGCATATGGTTAATAGGTAGCTAACCCAACAGTAAATTTGATTATTTGATGCCTATCGAGCATTGGGGCACATGAAACAAGATTCAAGGCAAGTAAAGAATTGGCCCCACATGTTGCAACAAAGCATTTGGATAAAGCTTTGATCTTGTTAGAGCCATGGTGAGAATAGAGCCACTTGGCTACTCTATTTGTTACCTGGCCTTATTAGTTGCAAACATATGAAATTTAGGGCAAATGCCAAACGACAAGAGAGCACATGAACACTAAAGTTCATGGCAAGGAGATTCCATGAGATGCTTCTCTCCCTATAAATCTAGCTACCTATTGGCTGCTTAGCTATCCATGTGTTTACCCCCTGCCCCCCCTTGTCTCATGGCGAGCAACCTTTGTAGTACTATAAGGTAGTTGGTTGCTTGTTGAGGCATTTAGTTGCCTATTGGCAACTTAGCTGTCCATCTGCTCCCCATGTTAGATGCTTAGCGGCGTTAGCGGTGTGGAGTCTCGACTTGTTTCCATAGGATGCCTTGAGTGGGGTAGCCTGAAGGTGCTCAATCGGAGCTTCTCACAGATTGTAGCTACAAATGGCAAAAAAAGGCCTAAGCACAAAAGTACAAACACGGGGATTAAACAGAACAAGAAGGAAAACAACGATAACAACAAAAAAAGGGTGTAAATACGCTTGCATTACCTTTGCCTTCCCGTCGTTCCTGTTAGAAAATCAAAACACAAGCTTGTCTTCTGTGTCTGTGATTCTGTCTGTGCATCATGGCCATGGCGATGGCTGCCCTAGGGCTACGACGAAGCTCGCGGCCGCGTTGGCTCCTGCGCCCCTTCTCCTCCGCATCGCAGGCCCTCGACGTGGCCGATTACCGCTTCTGCCGCTACAACTCCCCTGTCGCCTCCGTCGTGGACCACACCCCTGTCCTGTCCGTACCCCAGACCAGGGTCACCGTCCTCCCCAACGGCCTCCGTGTCGCCACCGAGTCCAACCTCGCCTGCCAAACCGCCTCCATCGGCGTCTGGATCGACGCTGGCAGCCGCTTCGAGACACACTCCTCGAACGGCACTGCTCACTTCCTTGAGCACATGATCTTCAAGGGCACCAAGAAGCGCACTATGCGACAGTTGGAGGAAGGGATCGAGAACATTGGCGGGCACCTGAATGCATACACATCGCGCGAGCAGACCACCTATTACGCCAAAGTCATGCGGAACGATGTCCCCTTTGCTGCAGATGTGCTGGCTGACATCTTGCAGAACTCTGAGTTCTCACCAGACAGGATTGAGCGTGAGCGAAGTGTCATCCTCCGGGAAATGGAAGAGGTATTTGTGGTGTTTTTAAAAGGTCACAGCTTTAGTCTAGCAACTTGTTCAGTCTGTTAAGGAACGTCAATGCATTCAAAGCAGGTTCTTTAATCAGCTATAAACGAAACTTTGGAGTGTCCATAATGAGGTTAAGAACACATTCTGGGAGATGTTCTTGAAACATAGGCAGGGGCATTATCTTCTTATTTCTCTAACGGCAAAGTTTTGACCATGCCTTCTGGATCAATGATTGTTTTTCCAGAGGAAGCGCTCTGTCACTCTCATGTTTAGAAAAACAGCAAATTTTGAAGAGAGTATATTCCAGACCATTTTGTTTTGTTATGTGATTGTGGTGATGGATTTACTAGAACAAAGCTTTTGACAGCATGGTGACTAACCATTGAAGTATGACAGGTGGAAGGTCAGCCAGAAGAAGTGATCTTTGATCATTTACATGCTACAGCCTTCCAGCACAGTCCTTTGGGACGAACAATCCTTGGCCCTCCGGACAATATAAAATCAATTACCAGGGATCACTTGGCCCAGTACATATCTACCCATTATACAGCACCTCGGATGGTGAGTTGTTTCTAGATCTTGTGAGTTATTGTCTGGATACATTGTTCAGTACATGTTGTTTTTGATTTATTTGATAGCGATACGATGCTACATTGTGGAGAAGCTTGATGCTGCAGGTTCTAGCTGCTGCCGGTGGAGTTGACCACAAGGATGTGGTGGAGCTTGCCTCCAAGCTGTTCAAGGATCTTCCTACCAACCCCACTACAGCTGCACAGTTGATTGAAAAGGACCCAGCTATTTTCACAGGCTCAGAGGTCTAAATTGGCTAGTGATATTTTTTTCTAAGAAATTGCACCCTTGCTTGTTGACCATGAAGAAAAGGACCATCATTTGGGGGTTTTGATGCAGGTGCGTATCAGGGATGATGACATGCCATTGGCACACATAGCGGTGGCTGTAATGGGAGCTTCTTGGACTGACCCAGACTCAATTGCTCTGATGGTAATGCAGACAATGCTTGGTGGTTGGCACAAAGGTGCAGGGGCTGGGAAGCACATGGGGTAAGCACTTTTATGGTCACTTTCTAAGTGTTTGCATCTGCAGAATGAACAGACACTGCAGTCAATGCTTTATTGACAAAGAAAGAATCATGTGAACTGTTTGTTCTGAAATAAATGACGTATCTGTATGCACAGGCAGTCTGATGTGCTTGTGTTCCCATGTGCATCTCTCAGAAAGATCATAGCATTTGATTTTCTATGTGCGTGTATTGAAAAATTTGCAGGAAATGTCCAAAGCAACCACCATGAGGGGTAGTCTGTCCATACTCTTTATAGTTGGATGTCCTCGAGAACAGTCTATTAGATCAACTTGGTGTCAGAGGTCTAATAATTGAGAGCAATGTTCATAGAATGTTGCAGTTTAGTTTAGAGCTTGAGACTGTGGTTGTTAGACTTTGCGTCACTTGAGACTGGTTGGTAGGCCTTATGTACTTGATTATGGAATATTGGTCATTTTCTTCCATCAGGAAGCCACAAATAAAAACACTAAATGATATTGCGTTTTCTTTTTTGTGTCATAAGAGCTTTAATACTCACTCCCTATTTGAAATGGCTAAGTATGTGCTAAATGTTCTCAATTGTCAATTAATTCTAGTCTGATGTGCTTAATGACTTTTAATTAAGCATGCTTGCCAACTTTTGTAGATCTGAACTTGCACAAAAGGTTGCAGCCAATGAACTGGCAGAAAGTGTGATGGCCTTCAATACAAATTATAGTGATGCAGGGCTATTTGGTGTCTACGCAGTTGCAAAGGTACTTTATTTCAAAGTTATTTTAGGGCTTTGACCCTTGAGGACATTATTGGAAGTTTCAAACATCTTTATACATATTGTACTTGTATAAACAATAGGGTATTGTTTAACTTTGCGCAAGCATGAACCAGGGTTTCAATGACTGCATTTTCTCTAGTTACAGAGAATCGAGCGTCTTCTGCTTTGGAATATCGTTTGAAAGGTTGCATAAAACCCATCCAAGACAACATGATATTTAAAAAAAAATGCTAACCAACAAAACTAAAGAAGAAGATGTGGCATCTAAGTCACCTCCCAATGGTAGAGCCATTTGTGCTCACTTTGAGTTTGGGACTAGTGGGAATGACCAAGTGCACCAGACCTTCTCGGCAAGGGTGGTAAATAGCCTAATCAAGCACTAATTACAAGTAGTATAAAATTCAGATAAATTGAAAAGGTAAATTTACATTTTAATATTGGAAAATGGACAATCTTTTGGCCCCAAAACTGGCACTCCTTACAATATTTCTTTATCTTATATTGCAATCCGGTTGGAAAACACTAAGATTCCTTGAATCTCCTTCGCTCTCTAATTGCCTCTTGTCCTTGTAAAGAGGGGCTGAAAACTTGTTTTTGTCCTATCCTAACAGCCTTGGAGCTGTCACACACATCTTGGGAGCTCCAAGAATGCGCTCGCCTGCTATAAATTGCAATTGCTTGCTTCTACAGGGGCTTTGGCTGCTGTCTCCTACCTCCCTTACTTCTCCTGATGGCTGCGATGGCCTTTGATTAGTTAGCAATTTGCTCTATAGTCTCTTCTGTAGTTGGTCCATTGCAAAATGACTCTCTTTTTATCTCTCCCAGCCTCCCACCAGCCTTTATCCACTTGCATGGGCAAGTTTTGCTAAGCAACAACCTTCTTAATTCAAATTCCAACATTTTTCAGCATTAGCAAATTAATTGTTAGAATATTAATTTTAAGGGTTAATTTAATTTAAGAATAATTTATTGCTTAAAAAACACTCATCGGCCAATGATTAAGTTGGCTAGACCAATTTATCATCCAAGTATTCTTGAGTTCTCATGAGCCCTTGGAATTAAATTAATTAATCAATTAATTAATGCAAACTTTGTAGTGCCACCACCAACACTTATGGTTAATAAAGTGATCTAGTCCAATTTGGACACTGTATTACCCAGTACCTATCAAGTACAACTTGTTGTAACTTTTGTATTTGGCACCAACTGATATCTTAAGGTTTTAGGTTTCACATTGTGAAATAATTGACCTACATTTCATATATGCAAGTCACATTTGCACATTTTATGAACTTTTAAATTTACATTCTCGTGATACCAAGCTCAAGCTTCCAGGCCTCATGAGATGTGTTTGATGGTATTGGTTGATGACATCTTAGATGAATGTGTTGAACAATCTTAGGATAAAGTTCATAAGTGAGGGATTCTCTACAATTTACGTCAACGGTCTTGTAATATAGGGTTCCTTAGCTTCCTTTACGAATGTAAACATTGCTTGAAAGTTTAATGATGTTGGCTCTTAGTTGGCCAATGGCATAGTATCAACCTAGCTGTGAATCTAGGAAATAGTACTTGAAACTATAGATCAATTGAGAAGTTACCTTCACCTTGGGATGACCATTTTATTGATCAAATACTTGGATAGGTCTTATTGCATGACTGTTAAACACTTGATACTGAGATTACAGTGGGATATATTTAGTGATGTCTTTAAGGTTTGGGAGTTTTGCCATTGGTACAATCTCTTCATTAGTGCCTTGGGAGGAGAAGAAGAGAGGGGTTTAAAGGGCATGATGACATATGAGACCAAAAAAGAGAATATCATGTATATGGGTTATAACACGATTCTTATAGAAATGAAAAAGAATTAAAAGTAAGATGCCTTGCTCCATTGGTAATGGTAGGATGATGACAGGTGTATAGGGGTAAAGCCAATGGACAATAGTGGGGCGGACATCCCTTCTATAAGTACACATTGCACAATCATATATAAGAAAAGATAACAAAGAATAAGGGTACTACCATTCATTGCATCCGCAAGACTCTCGTGTGTTTCTCTCTCTTAACCCTCTTGTACTCTATAGTTTCTATTCTGCATTCCATTGTTACTTTTCTCTCAACTAGTATCAGAGCTTTTCTCTCAACTGGTATTAGAGCTCGTGGGGAATGCCATGAGAGCTTATATGGTATGAAACAAGCTCCCAAGTAATGATATCATTAAGTTCATACCTTTATGTGGTCTTAGGTCTATACTAGAAGTGAGACTGATTGCTATAACTAGGAAGGCTAGGGATGGTAGCCTTATGATCTTGATTCTTTATGTGGATGATATGTCGATTGTTGGGAAGTTTGTTATCGATATGGTAGTTTAAAGAAAAGGTTGTATGAAACCTTTGATATAAAAGATTTGGGAAATGCTAGTCACATTCTTGGCATATGTATTATGCGAGATTGAGATAAAAAGTTACTCTATTTGTCTTAGAAGGAATACATTGAAAATATATTTGAGTATTTTAATATAAGAGGGGAAAGGCTATTACTGTTCCATTGCCTCTATATTTGAAAGTTAGCTAGGAGAACAACCCCAAGTTATACAAGGAGAAGGTTAAAATGGCCAAGGTTCTTTATATGTGTAGTTGGTAGCTTGATGTATACCTTGGTTGCTACATGTTTAGACATTGCGTATGTAGTGGACTTGTTAGCAGGTATATGGCAAACCATGACAAGAAGCATTGGCAGGCAACAAAGAGTATGAGATACTTGAATGATGAGACTAGATCTATGTGCATATGCTTTGGAAGGAAGGATGCATCTATTCTTGGATATGTAGATGCTAATTTTGTAGGGAGTACTCTAGGATGTCTACTACAGGTTTTAGCTTCACTTTTATAGGCGGTGCAATCTCTTGGGTCTTGTTTGCAATCATGTACAATTTATTTATCATTGAGACAAAGTATATTGTAGCCATTGAGGCTTGGAAGGGAGCTACATGGCTTACTCATCTTGTGGGAGACTTGGTAATTGCAGAAGAGAGACGTAGATTGCATTGTGACGGTCAGAGTGCTATTCAAATATTGGTATGAAACCACGACTTTCTTTCAAAGACAAAGCATATTGAGAGGTGAAGTATCACTTCGTCAAGTATGTGCTTGAGGACAAACACATTGAGTTGTCAAGATTCCTGTGTATCATAATCTTGTAGATTTTCTTACGAAGTGTTTTACCCTTTGAGTGCTTTGCACATTGCAGCGTGTTGATGGACATCAGACAATATAGTGTCTTTGTTCTTATATTTTTAAAAAGGTGCATTGGCCCTTGAGTGGAAGGTTGTTTGAGTAAAGACCAATGGCCAATAGCCAAGGGAGCATCCCTTGTGTAAGTATAGATCGTACCGCCATACATAATTGGAGATAATAAAGAATAGAGGTACCAGCTTTCATTGTATCCACAAAACTCGTGTGCTCTCCTCAACCCTCTTGTAGTGTGTAGCTTCTAGCTCGCATCTCACCATTGCTTTCATCTTGTTTTCTTGGTTTGAGCTCTAGTGACTCGTGCAAAGGTGGGCTTGTGTTAAGGAATGAAAAAATAGCCTGATTTTACAGTTCTTAAAATAGCCTAATTTTAAAAGTTCTTACTTGTTAATATAAAATTACTAGACTATTTATTTCTCTCTAGTACAACTCCACGAATAAAGTATTAGAATAATGTATTTATTCCAGATTTGGTTGGACAAAAGTTTACCTTGAATTTTCAATGATTTGGTAATCCAAAACAGGTATAGAATTGGAGGTTTTGGTTGTAATGTCTTCAACAACCAATTCTATACCCAAAATGATGAATTTTTGCAAACCCTAGCCATTGATCTACTAAACAATAAATCCTAATTTTGATTTGTTGTAAAACAAAGCTTTCATATATATATATATATATATATATATATATATATATATATATATATATAGAGAGAGAGAGAGAGAGAGAGAGAGAGAGAGAGAGAGAGAGAGAGAGAGAGAGAGAGAGAGAGAGAGAGAGAGAGAGAGAGAGAGATTGATTCTCGGTTGTCTAGCACCTTGGGATGGTTGCAAAAACACACCACTCTTACTGCCATTGCGATAAACTAGTAGGCATGCATCTCCTTTTGCTACTTTAGCTCTCCAAACTTAGGCTATTCGAAAATGAGAGAGAGAGAGAGAGAGAGAGAGAGAGAGAGAGAGAGAGAGAGAGAGAGAGAGATTGATTCTCGGTTGTCTAGCACCTTGGGATGGTTGCAAAAACACACCACTCTTACTGCCATTGCGATAAACTAGTAGGCATGCATCTCCTTTTGCTACTTTAGCTCTCCAAACTTAGGCTATTCGAAAATGTGAGAGAGAGAGAGAGAGAGAGAGAGAGAGAGAGAGAGAGAGTGAGTGAGTGAAACCAGCCTTCCTCCTTGGATAGGGTGGTAAATCCCTGATTACAACTTAATTACAGCAACAAACAATAAATGCAAATTTGAAAATACAAATTTACCTATTGATCTTGGAGAGTGCACACTCGATTGGCCCCAAAATTGGCGCCCCTTTCGGTATTTCTTTAGCTTTATTAAAGAAAAAGTTGATTTATAATGGGATTCTCCCAATTCCTTTCGGTGTTTCAACTCCCCTTGCGGTCTAAATTGACCAGCAAGTCTTCAATCTGTTTTGCCCCTTCATTCGGGCACTCGATTAGCCTTCACATGCTTTGATGGAGATGGAAAATGCCCCAAATTCAATTATTTGCTGGTCCCTCCACTTGAATAGGTTAAAAACAGCTTCAGTCCTGTTCAATCCAAGTCTTGGAGCTTCCAATTTTTGGTACGATTCTCGAGGCTATTGCTAAACCCTAATTTCTGCTGCATATTAGGGTTTACAGCAGAGAAATCTGAAATTTCGCAGCCTCCAAGGATCCAAATATTGAGATCTTCAAAGCAAGGCTGTGAAATGACTGGGAGATGAGAGGGAAAGTTGTAGAGAGAGAAAATCCAGAGTTTTGTCGTGAAGAATGACATAAAATTAGTCAAGTGTAGTTGCTGCCTTATCACAACAGCATGTACATGCAAAGAACTGAAGAAAATCAGTCATTTATTGCTGCTAACTTGCCTCAACAGCCTGTAGATATTGTCTCCTGCTGTTGATTGATCTTCTTTTGCCCTTGGCTGCCTCAAAAGGTCCTCCAATGGGTGCAAATTAGACCAGTAGCCTCTCCCTCTCCCTTGCAGGCTGAATTTATAGAAATGCCTCTCTTCAGTCTCTAAAGACGTTTTTCAGTCTTACATGGGCATTTTTCACAAGTGGCAGCATTTCCAAATGGTTTTTTCAGCATTTTTCATAATTAAATATTAATATTCAGCCTTAAAATACTGAAAACGAATCTAATAATTATATCGGTGCTCTAAAAAATAATATGGTTGGCCAATAATTAAATTGGCTAGGCAACTTTCATTCTCGAGTGTCTCTGTGTCATCTTTGACTATCAAATTGGCGTTAGGTACCATTAAGTGCCATTTCTCTAGTGTCACCAACTGACACTTATGGCCAAATGGATGACCTAGGCCAACAATTGGCACCAGATACCACCAAGTACTTATGCGGCATAACTTATAGCAACTTTTGCCTTTGATATTCCGTGATTTATTCGAGTCCTGGGTTCGTAAATTTACTTTAAACCCAGTTGCACCACACATGTGCAACATTTACTTAATCACGTGATTAAAAATTCATCTACATGTTAAGTGAGGTTTCAAAAATACATATCCTCATGAGAGAGAGAGAGAGAGAGAGAGAGAGAGAGAGAGAGAGAGAGAGAGAGAGCGCCCCAAATAACTGAGATCAAGTTTCCAAATGAATAACCAACCAACTATTTCTTAATTGGATCACATGTTTGATTAAGGGCTAATTAATTACTTGATCGTCTAACATAAGTGAGATGCTCTTTGGACCAAACTTAAGCTTAGGGCTTGTTTAATGACTTAATTGCCATACATGGGTTGCCTATTGGGCAAAACTTTCAATGTGACTCAATTCTAAGGTGACTCTTTTAATTTAATGAAAGTTTTACATTGCACTTTGTTCTTTTTGTCCAATCCTTGTACCACATAGCTAGCTTGGGCAAAACTTTCAATGTAACTCAATATTAAGGTGAAATTTTCAGTTTATTGTACCTTGTTCCTTTTGCCGTATCCTTGCACATAGCTTGCACACTTGTCTATCACATTGCCTTGGTGTTAAATCTTTCACTGTTGGTGCATTGCGATTGATTCCAAAAGTTTTGTACTCACACATCCAAGTAGGTCCATACTACATGCAGTCCAATATAGCATGAATTCAACAAGAATGTTGTGTGGGAAAGAGAGGAAGGAAGAAATTTAACCTTGTTATGCTCTAACTAGCCAACATGATGCTTAAGAAGGAGATTGCTAGCCTCTTGTTGATCAGGATGCTACTAAGAATGCACATGATACTACTTTCCTTGACCTTCTATTGCCTTCAAATCCTCAATCTGATTTTCAAATACTTAAAAATGAGACCTGCCATAGGTAGGTGTCACAAGCTTTGTATGTGAGAATGAGAGAGATGAAGGAAATTGGCAAGTTTTTCCCAAATAGTCATGCATAAACAACCATTTTTTTTCTTTAGTTAAATAATAGTGGCCTTGCCCAAAGTTCCAAAAAGATTATTGAAATTTAGATTTAAGTTGCTTTGTTCAAACTTTGGCATGATTTTAAAATTTCCTATTAGCCTTAACAATTATTAAAGTTTCACATGTAACCTTGGGAAATGCACTATTTTCAAGGTCTTGTCAACATCCAACATTGTCAATGCAATGTCCATCATGCTCGGGTGTAGAATATGTTCACATGTTTATGGTATCAGGTTGGTTTTACATGCAACTTTGATACCTTAGTGTTGATTGGCCTTTCGGGATTCGCTGGAGTATGATAGGCTCATCCCTACCAATTCATGGTGTCATAGATTTCTCGAAAACTTAATCTTGAGTGATAGAGGCTTGCAAAAGTGTGCTTTTGCCTCTCTAGCAAGCCTTCACGTTTGCTCTAGCTACATAGTAAATGACTTCTCTACTCCTTAAGCGTCATTAGTTTACACCTTACTTGTTCATTCATTCAATTATTCTTTCGTGTTTTGTTTGACCTTGCTTTTGCTAATTGATCTCTTAAGCCTCATGCCCTTGCATAATGTGAAGAGCTTAGAGCTTCACATAGTATTAGAGCCAAGTGCTCTTGACACATTTTTTGGGAATATATGAATAGGAAGTACTCATCATCCTTGAGGTCCATCTCCCTTGCATCCATCTTCTTTGGCTTAGCTCCCCTTGTTAGCATCACCATTGACGCTCTTGAAATGTGGTTGGATGGATTTGCCTTCCAATGAAGGCAACTAGTTGGTGAGAATGGCCAAGTTTCAGTTGGGGGAAAAGATACCATTTAGGGAATGATTAGCAGTCCGATTCCTTCATTATAGTTAGACCTTGTGGCAAGTTTGTATGTGTATGATCTCCCTCCTTTGACACAACCTTCTTAAGGTCTTTAGTGGAAGAATCTTGGTGTCATGAGGACATATATTTTGGAAACCTCACTTAATATGTGGATTAATTTTTAATCACCTGATTAAGTGAGTGTTGCACGTGTGAGATGCAAGTGGGATTAGAGTAAATTTACGAGCCCTAGATTCGAGAAAATCAGGGGATGTCAAAGACAAAAGTTGCTATAAGTTATGTTGCATAGATACTTGGTGGTATCTAGTGTCAATTGTTGGCCTAGGTCATTCATTTGGCCATAAGTGTCAGTTGGTGACACTAGAGAGGTGGCGTTTAATGGTACCTAATGTTGATCTAATGGTCAAAGATGGCACAAAGAGACTTGAGAGTGGAAGATGCCCAACCAATTTAATTATTGGTCAGTCAGATTATTTTTTTGGGGACCAAAATAATTATTAGATTAATTTTCAGTAATTAAAGGCTGAAAATTAAGATTTAATGATAGATAATGTTGGAAAAACCATTTGGGAAGGCTGCCACTTGGCAAACTTGCCCATACAGGCTGGTAAAATGTTGAATAAGAGGAAAAATGCCTTGCTTCGAAGATCTCAGCATTTGGACCCTTGGAGGTTGAGAAATTGCAAATTTCTTTATTGTAAACTCTAATTTACGGTAGAAATTAGGGTTTGGTAGTAGCATCGGGAATCATGCCAGAAATTGAAAGCTCCAAGACTTGGATTTTTCAGGGCTAAAGGTGAAATTCAGCTAAATTTAGGTGGAGGACTAGTCGGCCATTGAATTTGGGGCATTTTCATTGTCTATGAAGTGGGTGAAGGCTAAGTGCGTGCCTGAATCAAGGGGCAAATCAGATTGAAGACTTGTTGGTCACTTTGGATAGCAAGGGGAGTTTGGATTGTGAAGGGCATTGGGAGAATCTCATTGTAAATCAACTTCTTCTTCAATAAAGCTAAAGAAATATCGAAAGGGGCGTCAATTTTGGGGCCAATTGGGTGTGCATTGTCCAAGATCAGTAGGTAAATTTGTATTTATTGTTTGCTGCTGTAATTAAGTTGTAATCATGGATTTACCACCTATCCACGGAAGGAAGGCTGGTTTCACTTGGGTCTTTCTTACGAGCTTCAACTTCCATGTCTTGCTATAAGGCTATGTATACATAAGCTGTTCTAAGGCCTTCTTGTAAAAGTTGCTCAACTCAATGGCCAACAATAAAGTCTAGTTTTTGGCACTGTTATCACTTAGGTGTTTATTTGTCACCATTGTGACTTTGCATCACTCATTGGGCAGCCTAACATGCTAGTTTACAGCTACAAGGTTGTTAATAAGGTTTAACTGCTTGCCCTCCCTTTGTGAACTCAATCTCTTAATATGAAGATTGATGTGGTGAATAGCCCATCCAACAAGGGTCTAGAACAAGTGTAAGCATGATTGGTATCTTGATTGCTGAAGATGCTTCCTTGAGGTGTACCCTCAATTGTCCAAGATTAACAGATGAATGATGCCACTATTTTTTCTTGGTTTTTTGTGGCAACTTACCTTATATGTAAGGCTTGAAACAGTATAAAGCAGAACGTTGGATGAGGATATTTCGTTTGTGCATAGTTATCCCTTATTCAAATGAAAGACCACTTTTAACTCAAGAATAATAAGAAAGGTAGTTTTGTTGAAGGATGAATAAACATAGTCTTTTTGTAGGATAAGCGAGGCTGTTCTATAAGACAAATCAGTAATTACAGATGGGTCATGTCTCTTTTTCTAGGGTTGATGACTTGATTAACCATTTACATGAGATAATTTCTGACTAAATTGTGTCAATTACTAGTGTTGACCATGTAAAGTTACAATTAAAGTTGCCATCCCCTTATGACTTGTTTAACCATTTGCATGAGCATTTGACTGGCAGACTGGTTATTATCAGGTGTGTTTCAGATGAAAAGCCTCTATGGCATGAGACTCCCCCACAGCTAGGGAATGTCATCAGCTGCCATTGCTCTCATTAGGAAGTGCTACCATCTTTTTCCTGCCAGAATATTTTTCTGCAGCTTCTTTATAAACACACTGAAATTGTTAGAGGCCTTTAAGACGCTTAATGCATGTGGCTTGGGCTCATTTCACGACCATATATTCGGACTTAAAAATACTGTACATAGTGCACAGGTAGAACCTCTACTGGACATTGCCTTGCGCTTTGGCATTATTATTATATGATCCTTATGCTCCAACTTTTACCACCACTTCAAAATGTCAGGAGCATAGATATTACATCAGTAGTTTATTGTTGTATTTGAGTGGTCTTTCATTTTTCTATTCGTTTCAAGGTGGTTTAATAATTTGTCATTGAATGATTATCTGATTGAATCTGACTCTTTGGATGTTTCCAGCCAGACACACTGGATGACCTCTCGTGGGCTATCATGCATGAAATTGGAAGACTGATTTACAGAGTAGCTGAAGAGGATGTAGCTCGGGCTAGAAATCAGGTGATCTTTTTGTTTTTTTTTTTTTGGGGGGGGGGGGCGCGGCAATGTCTTCTTGTTCATTATTCTTAATGTATTTTGTTTGCATGTTAGCTTCTTCAGATCTGTGGTGAATATCTATCTCAACTATTGTCTTGGTTGTGTTGTTTTAATGTTTACTATGCTGAGGAAGCAACTTTACTGTGTCAATTCACGCATACAATGGATTGGAAGATGTTGTTACTGTTTGTTAGGTCCAGTGTTTTAAATCATGTTTCATGATGAGTATGCCAGGCACGTGGTTGTTCTCTTTTGTGTTTTGCATTTGGAAGTTCAAGCACTACACTTTCCCTCCTCCAGTGTTGACCATTTGGAAGGTTTGCAGTTTGATCTAATTCTTCTTGAACCAGTCATGGCTAGATTTTTTGTGTATTCTTTCGATTTGTCTGTTTCAACACTCATTGAACCAGTTACGTCTGCTCAAGGTAGATTTTCCTTTTCCAGATTCCAGAGATCATCTAAATATGTTGATAAATCATGCCTCATGAGCATAGCACGAGCTCTCTCTCTCTCTCTCTCACACACACACACACACACACACACACATACACACACACACATCTCGAAATTGTTTGAGTGAAAGCAATTGCAAACCTGGGTGGCCTGTTACCTTTCCAGAAAGTCTTAAAGTTTCTGTGCTTATTTCCTGATGCATCTGCTCGTTTTCACAGTTAAAAGCGGGCTTACTATTGCATTTGGATGGTACAAGTGCAGTTGCAGAAGACATTGGGCGTCAGGTTAAGTGGAATCTTGTAGAGCTGCATGGGTTTTGAGGTTTGTGTCGTGGGTGATTGATATTGTTTATTTGTGCAAGCAGTTGCTCACATATGGGCGCAGAATACCTCTTCCTGAATTGTTTGCAAGAATAGATGCAGTCGATGCAGCCACAGTCAAGAGGGTTGCTGACCGTTTCATTTATGACAAGGTGATTTAGCTATAAAATAAAGTCCACCTGTATTGTGTGTTTTTGGTAATACTGACTTCTGTTACTGCAGGAATTGGCTATTGCTACCATGGGGCCAACCCAGAATCTGCCAGACTATAATTGGTTCCGCCGTCGTACTTATTGGTTACGTTTTTAAAGAAGCTGAGTGTAAGCCAGATGCCCTGCTGATCCACTGAATGAAATTATGCATGTTGGGAATGGGTACAGTCACATTCCGGATTTGTAATAAGTACCCAAAATGGAAGCCTGTGCTGCTGTATTAGTCCCCAGAAATGAGGGAAGGAAGGGGTTTTTTCTTCCAGGGTCAATACTTGAATAATGGGGTGAGTATACTTCTGTGCCCATTTCATCTGTCTCAAACGTTCCTTGGCCGAAATTGTAAGAATTTTTGACCATTCCATTGCTGTAAAAAGCTTGATAGACATCATTGAGTTCTTCATTGCTACTACTCTGTTTGAACAGACAGTTTTGATAAGGGATATCGTCTTTTGAAGCTAAGCGAAACTTTTGGTAAGATAAGCTATCCATGTCTATCATTTCATTGTGTTTGGCATTACCAGATGCTTCTTTTAAATAATGCATTTGTGTCGTCCAAAAGTTCAGGCTAATGTTGTCTTGGGCAATCTGGTTGGCAGTTGTATCTCATCTATTAAGTCAGATGAGAGACTAGGTAACATGGGTCTTTTTCACACTGGAGTTTGATAAAAGGAGTACTCAGCAGTGCTCTGTATGCTTATTTTCAACGAATTCTTATGTTCACATTGTAATCCCTGTTCTAGGACAGACCTTTTGGTTTTCACCTACTAGTTTCTTAAGAGAAAGAGCCTCATCCTTACGCCTTGTGACACTTCAAGATGTGCATGCCTCAATTCATGTCTAATTGCCAACTTCAGAAGCAGGTCCCTTGTTTGCTTGCATGGATTAAGAAGTTTACTAACGAAAGGGTTTACAAGTTCTTAGGAACAAAATGACTCGTGCTTCTATGAAAGCACTGTTCTCTTCCCAAATCTACACGACTGCTGCTTATGACCATGGTAACATATGTCAACTAGTCGTTATTGTTTTAATAACGTGTTTGATGTTTATGTGTGCCATTCTCATGATAGGCGCATTTAGGGAGATGGGTTTCATTTTCTTGATTAAATATTTGGTGGTTTTTGCCTTCCAATTTTGTTCTCTCAGCTTCTCCAGTGACGCGCTTAAGTCAAATTATGTGGTCTGGTTCATTGCTAAAGCTGCTTAAATTACAGAACCTGACTCCCATTGTTGTGACACACCCTAGACTTGTTATTGGCCTTTTGAAGCTCAAGTTTGTAAATGCTCCTCAGCATTTTGACTTCAATATGCGAGCAGTACTTTAGAAGTGTTGATATGAAAGTTCATGTATTATTCTGATTTCCGTACATTTTCAGCCTACTTTTTGTTGGACTGGAAGGCCACAGCTTAGAGAGTTTGAGTTTGAACAGGAGCGTATGAGTATGACGGCTGGAGAGTGAGTGTGAGCAAAGTGAAAGTACGAGAAGATAAGAGTGTACCAACAAAATGTGTTGGTACACAAAGAATAAAATGTATTTATACGTAGGGCACGTAAAGGGTGCGTTCACATGTACAATGTGCGTGTACTATATACGTGGAGGTTACCAAGCCTTTATATCCTAACCACCTCCCTCTTAAAGGTCCGATATGAACCGCTAGCCAACCAATTCCCACTAGTCGAATGCAATGCTTGTGTTGAGCTCTGCCTAGACTTTTAGTGAGAACATTTTCAAGGTTATCTTGTGTTTTAATCTTGGTCAATGTGATTTGACCATCTTTCAGAATCTGTTTGATGAAGTGATATTGCATATCTATATGCTTTGTGCGTGAATGATACATGGCATTCTTAGCTAGATACATTGCACTTTGGCTATCACATCCCAAAACTGCAGCACCCATAGATATGCTGAGATAATTTGCAAGTCTGCTCAACCATATAGCTTCCTTGGAAGCTTCAATAGTTGATATGTATTCAGCTTCAGTGGTACTCAGTGCAACAATGTTTTGCAATCTGGAACACCAAGAAACAGTCCCACCAGCTACTGTAAAGACATACCCATTGGTGGACCTACGAGTATTCAAGTCACCTGCTATGTTTGCATCACAATAACCCTACAAACTAAGTGCACCCTGTCCATAGCAAATACTTTTTGTTTGTGTATCCTTAAGGTATCGAAGAATACACTTGACAGCCTCTAGTGCAACAATGTTTTGCAACCTGGAACACCAAGAAACAATCCTTTCAGCAACTGTAAAGACATACCCGTTGGTGGACCTACGACTGTCCAAGTCACCTGCCATGTTTGCATCACAATAACCTTGCAAACTAAGTGCACCTTGCCCATAGCAAATACTTTTTGTTTGTGTATCCTTAAGGTATCGAAGAATGCACTTGATATTCTCCCAATGTGCTTTGCCAAGATTTGACATAAACTTGCTAGCAACTCCCACTGCATGAGTAATGTCTGGGCGAGTAGCAACCATAGCATACATAAGAGAGCCACGGACTGATGCATAAGGAACTCCCTTTATAGCATTTGCTTTCACGTTATCTTTCGGGTTGTTGGCTTTGCTAAGCTTGAGATAAGGAGGTAAGGGTACCCCAAAAGACTTAGCTTTAGCCATGTTAAACCTGTCCAGTACCTTTCCAATGTACTTTTCTTGAGATAAAAACAACAATCTTTGCATTCTATCTCTACGAATCCTCATGCCCAAAATATGCTTTGCATTTCCCAAATCTTTCATGTAGAAAGCTGATTTCAGCTGATTTTTGAGAGCATCCAAGCTAGTCTTTCTTTTCCCAGCTAGTAACATATCATCCACATATGAACAAAGTATCATGGGGCTGCCATCTATATCCTTTTTCATGTACAAGTAATTATTTGTACGATTGCGTGTAAAGTCATGAGATAGTATAAAAGTATCAAACTTTTTGTACCATTGCCGGTGCTTGCTTTAGCCCATACAGGCTGCGTTTAAGCTTACATTGTTAGCAGAGTATTTGTCAGCTCATGTGTGAGTCTGAGCTTGATCTGGGCTAGGCATTTTTATTAGGTATTTTAGGTATTTTTTTTGGGTGGTATTTTATGCCAGTGGAGCATTTTTATGCACCAGTCGGCCAGCTTTAATGCTGTCCGACCAGCATTATTGCTCCCCACTTTTTCAGCCTATTTATACTCAGTGGCTCCTCCTCAGTCAGTCACTTCATCTTCACCATCTGCAGACTCTGTGGAGAGAGGAGCCAGAGCCAGTGCCAGTGCCCACGCAGCCAGTGACTCACTGTTGTATGCGACTGTCTCGTGTTCAGATATATGGATTCCTTTTCCCGTGCATACATCTGAGTTCTCATCTGTATCGTGTTCTTTTCTTTTCTCTTTTTGTCTTGTGTTTCAGCAGTTTATTTCAACACATGTTTATGCTTCCACCGCTGCTCCACTTCTGACATGGTATCAGTTTTCAGGATTTGTGTTTCTGCTGTGTTTTCTTGCTGATTTCAGGACTGTTTTGTACCCCTGCTGATAAGATGACTATTGTCGCAGCCAGGCGACCTGTTTTGGGACTGTTTTCAGCCTGCGTTTTTTGCAGTTTTGCCATCGCCTGCTGCCTCCGCACCCTCTGCTGCCTACGCACCCTCTGCTGCTTGCGTTTTTCATCTGCAGCTGT